>NW_024045134.1:67047-75250 GCF_012273895.1 Zerene cesonia | reverse complement strand
TGTGTGCGTGCGTGTGTTCGTATGATGATGTTAGTTGGGTGCGAATGCAATGCAGAGGTATACTCACGAGGAGTCCGCACTGAACTTGCACCGCAGCGCGTACTTATGATGCGCGACGAGGTGCTTGCGCGGCACGGGGCGGGCGGGAGTGCCCTCCAGCGCCCACACGTAGCAGCTACCCTTGTTGTTCACCGCCGCCATCAGCCGCCCGGACGGGTCGATTGCTATGTCCTGGATGGACGCTTCTGCTTCTGGTATCTGAGGATTGTATGTGTGGATATAAGTGACAGGTGCTTAACAAAGTGCAGGCTATGGAAGCCCAATTGAAGCTCAAACAGATTATTTTTACACTAAATTAACTTAAATTACAGACATATCTTTAACTGTTCTTTAGGGGGTAAAAAGCTTTATTTTAAAATCTGACAAACAATGGGTCCTTATAATAAGTATAAGCTTTTGGTGTAGAAGCCAAATAGTAAAATCAACATTAACAAAAATGTTTCAAGGGAAAACTTACTATACTAACAGTTTTAAATCTAATTTATACTTGAAATTACAAGATATATTCTACTTACAAGTTGTTCGTTATGATCAGTCTTGAGATCCCATATGTGTATAATCCCAGTCTGGCCCCCAACCATAATCTGTGACTGGTCTGGATGTAATACCACTGCATTCACCGGTGCAGGCACTTGGAATATCCTCTGGCACTGGAATTGTCGGCCAGCTCTGAAATATGGAAATAAGCTTTTTAAATTCTTATAGCACATAGAATATGATAATTGCATATGGCCTACAACTTATGTCATATCCTGTTAACGTAGCTTAAAAAGTAAAAAAATGTCCAGCCAATATTAATTTTTTATACATATTTACATACTCATGACCGCACATTGTTACCAAAAAGTTAAAGTTCTACCTTAAATCCCATATTCTGGCGGTGCAATCTTCTCCACCTGTGTACATCCATTGGCCATTCTCCTGAAATTTATTATTATTTTATGAAATATATAATAATGTAAAAATTAAAAGTTGTCTATTAAATATTAATATTCTTTTTTATTAGTATTTGCTCTTACATTTGTGAATGAAACAAAAATTAAGATGGCAGAAAATTAGAATTACCTGAAATCCAACTCGGGAGACATTCTTTGTGACTCCCTCAAAGTTCATAACAGGGTCAGGGTTGGCGCTAGCTAAATCATACATTCTTATATGCTGATAACCACATGCTGCTACCATTTGACCACTTGGGTTTATTTCTAAATCGTTGACTTGCTGAAAAATACATTTATTATAATAGCATAGTTTATGATCATCAGCAAGATTAAACTACACTGTGTATATCATCCCAAACATACCGAGTCAGGATGTTGCATCGTTCTTAAGCACACGCCGCTATGTGCTTGCCATAGCTTTATAGTATGGTCATACCCTCCTGTGACGAGGACTACTTGCGAGCCCCCAGCTATACCATCACCAGACATAGTCATTGTGAAACAGAAGTGCAAACTGTGCAATTTATAACATCTCTTATAGCCAAGAAAATTAAATTGAAATAAAAAATAAGTGGATTTAAGTAATTATTTTAACTTTGTAATGTATTTGTTACAAATCTAAAATCTTAAGTTTTTAGAGTTTTTTTTTTGAATTGTATTTATATTCTATATAGATTTAATTAATGTTTATTTAGTTTGTTTTTTTTTTTTTTTTAATGACAGACGTATAGAAATTATGAACGGTGTTGATAGTTTGCAGAATCAATAGACAGTAGACACTTTGTAATTGACATTTGACAGTTAAATACATAGAGCCATAGAGACTAATCGATACAATAACTAACACGTATTCTTACTCTGTGGTACCTATATTAACATACGTGCGCTATAAAAAAGTCCACAGTGAACTTTCATACTGTCATATCTATGGATTATATCTAAAGAGAGGTCGGCCATTTTGTAGACAAAGATGATGATTAAATTTCGAATTGTAAGTTCAGAGCTGACACCTAATAAAAATGGACTCGGATGAAACGAAGAATAACACTGATATTTTAAGTAGTTCATAGTACTATGATATACTTAAAACATAATGGTTTGTTCACATCAGTTCACATTTCACTCTTACCATTACTAACTGGACTATGGGAACTTGATAATTAATAAAATACATAATAGAGTAATGTTATAATTATTGTACATTCAATACCCTTGTGTTAAATAAATGAAGAATACATTCATACTCAACACAAACAATATAGCATTGTATTTTCTATAGTCATTTTTCCCAAAACTGTATAATTTCAATTAATAAATACTGGCGGCATCATTATAGGCGCTGACAGCGTCGCGTCTACGGGACTGTTTTCGTGACATGGTCCAGATGTATACTCGGGTCAATCTACACTCATTAAGCTTTTTAAGCTTTCAAAAAGATTGCCGTTCACACATTCATAAACTTAAAATGACATTTACAAAAGTGTTTTCTATACAAACGAGCAAACATTCGTTTATTTTTAGGATGCAAATGGATGATTCGGATCAAGTACGAAATTTCTTAGTTTGCTTGTACATACCTATAAAACCCAAACCAACCCATAATAAATTAATGCCGTTTGCAATATTTATGTATTGTTAGAAATTCCAAAGTTTTCATTATAACTCGAAATTTTGAATTGAATGAAATTATAAAAACAAAACTTACTTCAGACCTAGTTTTTTCAGCACTTAACAAAGTAAATTGTAAATTATAACTGCTTATATTGTTATCATTATAACGAATAATAGATATAACTGCGTGCATGGGTCACTTTAGAAACCTATACGTTCATGCTGCATGACAAGCCCCACGCGTACTTCTTAATCGGTCTGTGTAACGTAAGGCGTCATCGCTTGATCAATACGATTATGCTCAATGCAGTGTATATTTTTGAATATCATTACGCATCGTGTCGATTATTATTTAGTAGTCGTTATCGCATACTATAACGGCTTGCATTATCAGTCATGATATTGATAAAGTTACTTACACTACACGTGTTAACAACGCCGATCAGCTTTATTACAAAAAATATGTAGGTACTATGGGGCCAAATGAAAATCAAATTCAAAAATATAATTTTATATGAAATTACTTTATTGAACATGTAAAATCCATATTGACATGAGGAATGCTATTCTCATTTACAAAATAACACAAATGTAAAATTTGAGAGACTAATCACATTGAAACCTACCTAAACTAACTAAAATACAACATACACATCAATTTCCTAAATTATTTAAATTGCTCAACTCGGTGACAATTTCCGAGAATTTCTTAGCTTAAGTTTGGTACCATTATTAGTATTGAAATTTACAATGACAGAGGTAGGTTTTAATTAACAATAAGCCATCGTTAATGAAATTGTCTCTAATTTTACATGTTGATACAGTTTAACCAAAACTTATGTCTTTGACACACAAAGTAAATTATACATAGCAAAAAAAAATTATGGCAAAGCACAGCTTTTACTGCAGAGTTAAAGGTAGAAGACATAGTTTTGATGAAACCATTCAAGGTACATATCAAAGGTGAGCATCCGGTCACAGCGAACTTAACGAGGGAGGGCTAACTGTACAATTCCCCATTTGATACATACTAACACTTATACATTATTTTTTTTCGAGGCTTAGAAATCTAGACCTTAGCCTGCGCTGATTCTTTCCAAATTCTGCACTCTTAAACCTATTCAATACTAGAATTAATGTTATTAAAGTAGTAAATAACATTGTCAAAATTATCAACAAATCCTATCATATTGACCAAATTATAATACATATTGAAAAAACTGCATCATTCATAATAAATCTCTAAAAAAGATGCCGAAAAATTTGTGTGTATGTAATACAGACTTTGGAAAGTCAGTCGTACATTATGTAATAAATTAAGTCCGAGTAAATTATTCAATATGAACAGAAATGCATTGTTTGGGAGATCATTCGCTTTCTTCTTCATCATCATCACCACCGTCTTCATCTTCAGACTCTTCCTTCTTCTTCTTGGCCTTCTGTTGACAAGGTTATATTAATATGACATTGATTTTACATTTTATTTATTTACTATAGATAAGGGAGAATTTAAACCATTTATAAATGCTCAAGAAAAGCCATTTTTAAACCTCAACCTTGGTTACCAATTTATACACAATATGTAAACTATTTCATATTTACACTAACATAACTAGGATGGAATAATGTTGGAAAAGAAATAAATATGTATTTGTAATACTTACAGCAGGTGACGCTTTCTTTCCCTTCTTTCCTCGCTTTTGTGCCTTCTTGCCACCACCTTCGCCACCACCTCCATTTGCATTATATGATTCTAAATCTTTTGTGTACTGTTCCTTAGCTTGAGCAGCTTTCTCTTCCCATTCCTAATGAAAACAAGATAAAGTTACACAATATATAAATGCTATGAATTTATCTGATTATCGATATTATATTTCATGTATAATAACCAATAAAAAACAACAAAATAAACTTACACTCTTGTCCTTCATAGCCCTCCATATTTCGCCTCCTTTTTTAGCAATTTCGGTGACTTTGAGTCCGGGATTATCGGCTTTAATCTGTTCCCTTGCACTGTTCAGCCATAGCATGTATGCTGACATAGGACGCTTCGGCTTGTCCGACATTTTAACTTTTTTCCTGTAAATTATCATATAATATTACTAAAGGCAACGAAAATGCGCGGCAACAGGTTATGCGGGCCATGCTGCAACCGAATGAAAGCGTCCATATCAGACTAAGGCGTTCTCTAGAGCACACTTTTGGCGGGAAACCTATTTTCATTACATATACCACGAAATAAATTGCATCAATCGCTTTGATAATCTATTCTAATCATTTTAAACATATTGCAATCAATAACTGATGTACTTATGAACAAAATTAGTTATCGCCCCATATAACGAGTTCAGTGGCCTATGCTTGGGTCGAACGAGCCATTTTGTTTTCACGTATTGTGTTGAAAATACGCACTTACAAAACATGACATAATTACTAAATCATCGCCAAATTATTAATCTTTCACTTGTAGAAGAACTGTTTCAGTCGTTTAATGGAAAAGATCCGAGAAATAAATTATCAAAAATAGGGCGTCCTTTCTCATACCCACGCGTAGTACAGAAAGTACGACGAAGCCTATAGCCATGTTTGACTCAGAATTCCAACGTGGAAAAAAGCTTATTTCTACAAAATATGCCTTCAAAACCATAACTATGCTTAGATAAATGAGTAACTTTAGTAATAAAATTGATTTGACTTACCTGATGGCGAAAATTTTGAAATAATTTTTGAACTCGTACACAACCAAACTGCAGACGTAGAGAACCGAAAGAAAATGTATGGAGCTCGAAGCAATGTTCCTAGAGCAAGCGAGCTTGGGGCACCTCGCGTCGCTACCACAGCGCCATCTATCTATGCTCTGATTGGTCGAATTATTCATTGCTGCCAATAGCACCAACGTAAGCAAGCATCTTGTACTACGTATATCCGTGACGTATCGAACTTCGAGCACGTTCGAATCTAGTCCCTATCTGCTGGAGTTATGGACTAAAGTTGACTATGTATATTATTCCCATACTTTGTCTTCTAAAATAAATTTAATCATTTTATCAAGAAAAATAACACAAAATACAACAAATTTTTCGTAATATGAATCGAATTGAACGTAAATAAATTTTTTGTCTACATATTTCAATTACTTTCATTTAATAAGTATGTCAAAATTTGGCCTAGTCTCCTGATAGGTTTCTCATAGCAGCCTTTGACAAAATTACCTCGCGCCAAATTTTAAATGCCGCCAACGTGTATACGAAAACTTAAAAAGCGCGGCAAATGTCAGAGTGAAAGGGATGCCAATAAAACAGCGTTTGTGGATGCGTTTGTTTACCATTTGATATTTCCAAGGGACTTGAGAAATAGTGTTTATTTCGTTTCAATAAGGATGTAGTACTTATGTAACTAGTAATAAAATACATTCCGGATCACATATTTTCTTAATGCAGAGTCATAGTGGTAAATCATAACACTTTTTGGAATTATCAATAAAAATCGATCCATACTCAGTACTTTGACAAGCTTTGTTTCGTTGTATCGATATGTAATAAGTTTTTGTTTTTTAAGTATCTGTTACCTATTCTGTTCACTTACTATAGCTTTTCAATACTAGTTGTATACAAATATACTTACAAAATACACATTGTCAATAAATCGTTAATAAAGAGGTATTGAGTAATTAGTTAGTTAGGCTTATGAGTATAGAATTAAGATATTCAAATTTAAATATATCACAATCGTAACGTATTTAACCAATTGTTATTTATAATTCCATAGTGGTACGTCTTTAGCACAAGCTAGCTTCGCGTAAAACCGTTAGGTATAATTTAAGTTTGGAAGGAAAGTTTACAAATTATAATACTTATTAGTTACTTATTCGTTATCATGAATGAGTAAGACATTCCAAACTTAAAAAGAAATAACATCACACGGAAACTAGATTTTTGGTACTGTCCACGCTCCATACCTCAACAACCCCAGATAAACAGAGATTCAAATTCAAATTCATTACGCTTTACTTTAAAATTAATATAAAATGTTACTTTAATTCGTGGAAACAATATGCAAGACTCCTCTGACTTATCAGGAAATACTTAGGTTTCAGAGTCCACCATGAAACAACATTAAAGTATGTCATTTTTATTATCGTTACGCAATATATAATTTAATTCAACATTCTATTATGTTCCTTTCCAAGAGAAAAGCCGTTAAATTATTAACACTGTCACAACTCGAGGACAAAAAACCCTTTAAAGGTATCATATCCTGAGAAATAACCGTAACGTATTTTGTTCAATTGTTTATTAATAGTTTACGGCTTACACATTGTATTACGAACGTGAAAGGAAGTAGGTAAGGCGTCGGAAGAATTATGTGATCCCTTCTATGTTCAAAATCGAATGAAAAAACATCACAATTTACAATATGAATAACTGTGGTTCCGTAGTCCGTATTAATAGTGTAGGATAGTAAGGATACTGTCCTTCACTAAAAATACATCCATATAAGTACTTTATAGTATTGTTGAATCCTTCATTGCTTGTACCTACCTAAATCAAATAAATATAATACTAATTGTACTTATTATTCTGTGATAATACATAATATGTAGTTCTTATATGGATAGAAAATAGTTCAGTTGCATTAAAATAGCAATAACATATTTAGTAGCTAGTACCTAAGCTCATGTCTTATAATTTTATTTCATATTGTTGTTGTAATTTTTGTGTTTACCGATATTTGAACATTCACTTAAAATTTTACTTGTCTGAGGAAAAACGAATGTAATTCGTTAGTCGAAGATAGCACTAACGCCACGATTTTATTTGACCCACAGAATACAGAACCCTAAATAGAAGCACATTGTGCAGTGGGTCGACATTCGGTGCCACGTTGTGGCGCCTTTTAGCGTCATTGGTACCTCGCAATTCTAACTTTTTTTTAACGATATTTAAAATATAGCTCATTACTATATAAGGGCACCCTATTTGAATTTCAAAATAATATTATTCGAAATAGAATTGGAGCAAAATATCTGTTATAGATTACGATACAAATATTAGCGTGGGATATTATAGTGACATAAAATAACGTCTTACTTTCCGATCTTCTAATTACCAATATATACATCATGCACACATAATGTGACTATTTTTTTTTTTTTGTGGGACAGCGGACATACATTCAAATCAGTTACCTTTCATCTTGTTACGCTCGATAAATCTTAACTTTAAGCTGCGTTTTTGTTTTTCTTTTAAAAAAATATTATTATAAATACATACAATTAGGATCCAGTTACAAGACTACCATATTTCAGCGTACGATATTGTGTTTAACCCTAGAACCCAGGTCTAGAACATATATTATAAAGTGCATTAGTAGAATCTATTTTTATTATTCGTATTATTACAATCCGTTTATTTTATGCAATCACCACATGGAAGGACTTATGTAAACAAAACATTAGAGTAATTATTATTAACAGGTAAGTGGTAACTACTTAGTTACCTGAAAAAGTTGGTACCTAGATTAATACAACCCTGTTTTATTACTAACAGTATTTTATTTCTCTTATTTTATTGTTATGGTCAATTGTAATTAAT
>NW_024045134.1:44349-66047 GCF_012273895.1 Zerene cesonia | reverse complement strand
CACACACACACACACACACACAAAACACACACACACACCCACGCTCACACACAGAAATGTTTCTCATACACATGTGTATGTACACGTCATTAACTGAAGGTCCCGCTCACAGTATGCTAGTGACGACGTCCGGTGACTGCTCGGCGCGGGTGTGGCGCACCCGCGACTGGTCGCTGGCGCGCGAGCTGCGCCACGACACCCAGCGCTGGGTGTGGGACGCGGCCTTCACTATCGACTCGCGGTATTTGTTCACAGGTACATACATACATACATAGCAGTTGGTTAGTAAAATCGCATGTGTGAGATTACAGTAATTATAAAATAAATTTTTTTAGCAAATAGTGCAATAAGGAATGCTGGTTTTGTAATCAGAGTTTTAAGAAACAATTAATTGTTAATGGACAGAGTCTGTGTTTAATTTTCGTATGTAATTTAATATCGATATTGGATTCCTAAGCCTAAGTGGTTCTATTATTAATGGTTAAGATTTGTGTTAAGTTCGTTGATTTTGTAATTTTTTTTTGGGATTTTGGTCATAATGGCTAACCTGTCCTACTAGTTTAGAAACGGTATAACGTATAAATGCAGGCTTAATTTATAACATACTAGCTGCGTTCCGCGATTTCACCCGTGTGATACCGTATCCCGTAGGAATATCGGGATAAAAAGTTGCCTATATGTTATTCCAGTTGTTCAGCTATCTACCTACCAAATTTCATTGCAATCGGTTCGGTAGTTTTTCCGTGAAAGAGCAACAAACACACACACATCCTTACAAACTTTCGCATTTATATATAACTTGCTGCGCCCCGCGGTTTCACCCGCGTAAGTCCGTATCCCGTAGGAATATCGGGATAAAAAATAGATGTTGGCCGATTCTCAGGCCTACCCGATATGCACATAAAATTTCATAAGAATCGGTCCAGCCGTTTCGGAGGAGTTTGGCAACGAAAACTGTGACACGAGAATTTTATATATTAAGATATAATATTAGTGAGATAAGATAGTAGGATTATAATACAACCAATTGATAAATGACTTATAACAACAAAATTCACAGGTTCTTCGGACAGCTACGCGCGGTTGTGGGATCTCGAAAAAGGAACTCTGGAGAGAGAGTACTGCGGTCATCAGAAACCTATCACAGCTCTTGCTTTTCGCGATCAACCTGTTTAAATATTATTTAAACCTTAATCATAGGTACCTCAGTTGAATGTTGAACCTGCGAAATAGAAAAATTTGCCGTATTTGTAATAATTTTGTATTGTTGGGTTTACGAAATTGTTAAATATAACATACTATAACATGTACCCTTGGTTTCTATGTGAAAAAAATTTTATTGGTTATTTAATTTGACAGAATTATACGAGTACTGACGTTGTTGTTTATGGAAACTGAAACGTTGTTGGTTTTAAATAAAATGAAATGAAGTTGTGTTCATATTATTAACCAATAAAAAATACGATCATTACTTTGTGTAAAGGATCGTCACTACTAGGTTAAGAAAACTCAGTCTAGATTACATTGACGTTTTGTTCTTGCATTTATTGTATAAATATTTCTATCTAATGTAAATACCTACCGTTTTTGTAATGAAGAATATCTTGACATACTGTTGTGTTTATTTGTATTGTATCGTTAACTTACAAATCGTTTTATTAAGCCTTCATTACGGTACAAAATATATTCATTATATTGTGATACGGAGTGAAGTCGACCTTTGCTTATCATACTTTTTTTTATATTAGAGCGGGATACCGAGCTGCTACTAATAAGAGCTGATACTGGATGAAAAGAATGAATTATCAAATTGTATGTAATTTATAAATGTCATCCATACTAATATTATAAAGAGGAAAGAATTAGATTTTTTGTTTGTTTGTTTGTAATGGATAAATTAAAAAACTACTGGACCGATTTTGCAAAATTCTATCATCATTAGAATGCTGAAACTTCGCCGAGTGACATAGGCTATACATATGTACAACGGGCGAACAGATAGTAAGTTCGTGCTGTTACGGTTAACTAATTAATGTTCAGAATGTATCAGTTTTTCATTAATTAAATTTTAAATAGGGCCCGAAAAAAGTAGGCAAGGTACAAAGTAATACTTTGTAACCTGCCTACTTTGAAAGTGTGTAAAAATCTTAACGAAAATTCTATCTAGTAGCACGTTGTCAAGGAAAATAGAATTGATTTGCAATTCAGATTTCCTTGACAAAGATTTGCAAAGATAGATCTTACGTGGGGTATATAAATAAAATACATTTCTAAGCAGATAATATATTTTTATTTTTAACATTTTTATACTAAGCATAAAACATCTCCGAATGTCTATTGCACTGTAGTCAGAACTTGATTTTTTATGTTGTACATAATAAATGCATCACATTAATTTCTACACAACACCAATACTAGGACTCATAAAATTATCATATTATAATAGATTCTCTTATACATAATACTGTATTCCAACATCAAAATAAATTCTAATTAAGTCACATGGAATGTTCATAAATGCAATTTAGATTTTTTGGACTAGAATCGACGTATAAAATTAAATCGAAGTACAAATAAAACTTAACCTATATTTAAAATAAACAGTCATTGCGTTTGTTCATTAAGTGAAACTATAAATACACAAGAAAATAAAACACAAAGCTGAAAGAACTCATGCTTATACCTTCTCACGTTTTTTTTTTTAACCAATTGACAACTGACAATTCGATATTAATAACAATAAGCATGAGCTCAATGTCAGAGCGTGCATGTCGACTATACATCGTCGAGTGGTAGTTGTTTGACCTCGCCCATCTCTGAGTACATATCATCGTTGCATGTGTAAGTGATGACAAACTTCAGATCAATTTGTGGGTGGGAGGGGGGCCTCGCCACCAACATAACTTGTGTGAGCGCGGGCGGCGGCAGGAACGGGTTAAACGCGGGCAGGCTAGTACTAGAAGGTGTCAACAGGCGGACCTTGCAACCCTGGATAGAATAATGTTTTATATTAAGATACATCTGAAGATTAAGTTACAATAAATTTTAAATTAATAAAAAAAATATTTACAACTAGCAAGATCCTTCTTGATCGTAGAACAATTGATTCTGCTGTAAAGTACTAAATAAATCTATTTGTACATTATATCGACATTTATTTAAACGGAGTTTGTTTAAGATCTACACTTCTGATAGGTTGAGGTTGATCTTTGTGAAGATTCCTATAAGATAAATATCAACAAACCTTTGGAACAACAGCCTGAAACTTATAATCTTCTATAGCAGCTTCATGCTTACTCCTTGTGGATACCACAATAACATTTACATCAGGCCTGGGCTTATCTTTGCAAAAATGTAACACAACTGTCACTCCATCTTCTTCCTCAAATGCAGTTAACGGAGGAACTTTACTTGGATGCACACTTTGTAACGTAACATTTATATCAGATAGGGACTTCACTTCATGTTTTACTTTTTCTTTTTGTTCCTCAGCTATAGTTATTTCTCTATTGTCTGTGGTTTGAGTGTTATTCGTATTTTCTAATGGAACACCTAAATCTAATATTTTATCTAATGCACTATTAGATTTTGTGTTATTATTCAAAATGTTTGATGGTGTATCCGTTATATCAACCATTATGTCATCATTGGGTGTTACGGAATTGGCAGAAGGAGCAACTGGCGATAAGTTTGTGCTTTCATCTTGCTTTTTTGTGAAGAAATCAAGATCAAGAAGAGTTTCACTATTCCTTTGAGGGATTTCATGTTTTGATGATGATTTTTCTAAAGCATTCATTGGGATCTTCTTGGTTGTTTTACTAAAACATGTTTCATATTATTATTTACAGAATCTCAACTAAATAGAACAAAATTGAGAATCGAAAAATTATGGACAAATAGAAATAAACACCTTCAAATACGAAATACAACAGAAAAATATAATATACATACTAATTGAAATTATCAATTCTTTTGGCGTTTTCTGGCAAAGACTGCTTCAGAAGTTGTTCTCCAAGGGAATCCAAGTCATTCCAACCCTCGACTTTTTTTGTTTTATTGCCCAGTAGACTTGTGTCATCTATAAAAACAAAACTTGGTTTGAGCACACAGTATATGCAAAGAATACTTATAATTAGTATAAGTAATTGAGTGTTGTAAAAAAGTGTACAAGAATATATGGGAATGTTATACCATTGTCCATCAAATTCACTGGTTTGAGTGGCTGCACTGAAGCGCCACTATTCTCACTCGAAAATATATCACCTAACTCATCTATTACTTTATTTTCTAACTCATTCTCTCTCACAGTAGTTCCTCCCGCAAAGTCTAATAAGCTGTCATTGTTTGCTCCCGGAGCGTTTTGAGTTCTAACTCTGTTCCTCTTCTCTGCATTGAATTTGTTGTATTTATCAAACACTTTATCTAGGACGTCACTTGCGTGTAGAATATCGTCTGAAAAGTAGATTTGATACTATAATACATTACAACACAATTTGATGATAAACAAATTAGGATGAATGAAAACAAGAAAGGACAGAAACATTATAAACTCAAACTACAAAGAAAGGAAAGAAACATTATAAACTCAAACTCAACCTTTTATTCATTCAACTAGACATCCTATAGAAGCAAGTTTAAATTGTCATATTACACAGTTATAACATTTACCACCGGTTTGGATGGCAGTTTCTATAGAGAAGAGCTGGCAAGAAACTATGTAATATATATCAGGGTAAATAGGTAACCTTATTGCTCATAAGCAATATCTGCCTGGATTATGAGAATTAAAACAAAACCCCCCAAAAAAAAAATATAAAATGAGCAGTGATTTGGTGCATCTTATATTTATTGAAAGAGCCAATAGAGCTTGCCCGCCTCAAACTTTGATAAAATTTGGTCTTATGAGCTGGTACTATTACTATGTTTGTTATATAATATATAATTGTGTTTATTAGGAATAATAGTTTCGTTATAGAGTTAATAAGGAAAATTCATAATGTATAACATTAACATAAAACAAATATACTTATCAATGCTATATACATATAGCTATGATATAGTAATTGCCATTTGAGTCCCAAATTATTTCTAATAATCTCCATTATTGAGCCAATGAGGATAAATTTAATAATAACATATATTTTTAATGATTGTTAATTAAGATTGCCCCAATGGTATATTGTATTATGGCACTCAAGGATAATCTATACTAATATTATAAAGCTGAAGAGTTTGTTGGTTTGTTTCTTTGTTTACATGCACTTATCCCAGGAAGTACTGGTCCGAATTGAAACTTTTTTCAGTGTTAGATAGCCCATTTATTGAGGAAAGCTATATATGTACCATGGGCAAAGCCGGGGCTGACCACTAGTATACATATACAATGGTGAAGGAGTTTTTAAATTTCTCAATCTTAAGATCAAGTATTTCCTGAGATAAATGTTTTTAAATGTACAACCAAACTTTGTGGCTTAAATTGGTAGAATAGTTTTAATTAGAAGTAGAGCATATACACTTCTTTCAAAAATACAAATTAGAAAAAATATTCACAATAACCTTGCAAAATCATTTTCCCTATAAATATACAAAAATATTAACAGCAACTACTATAAATAACTTACTGAGGTTTTCAGCTTGTGCCTCAGATGCGGCCAGATGCTGTAATACGGGTCGTAATCTGGTGCAACTTGCATGTAATTCATGAATGAGCTGCTCTTCATCAGCAGAGGCCTCCTCAGCATGGTCGAGCATGTCCCTCAAGAGATCTGCACTGTCTAGTGCCGCGCTAACTTCCTGAGCTCGACGACTGTTTGCTTCATTTCTCTTTTCTTCCTGTATAATAATAATGCATTTTTATGATGTTTATTTGTATACCAGCACAATAAAGTGTTAAATAAATAAATGCATACATTATCACTTCACTTAATGTTAATTTAATTTTTAACTTTCTAGTAAAGAAGCTAATTAATAAGTCCTAAGTTATTCTGATGCAAAATATTATAACAATTAAAATAAAAGTAAGTTACCTCTTTGACCATAGTTTTAATTAATCTGTTTGCATGTTGTAGATCTTCAGGTTTCTTACTCTGTAAGAGTTTCTGAAGTAGCTTAGACTTTTCCTCATCTTCAAAAATAGCATTCTTAGCTCTAGGCCTAGAGGTTACAGCTACATCTTCAGGTGGAAGTGGCTGTGGTGTCTCTTTAATAACACCTTGATTTTTAAGCATGTCATAGGCCACTTTAAATTTTGTCTCCTTAGGATACTCGATTGACCAAGCATGAAGTAGTTGAAGAACCTAGACAATCATATTATACAATGTTTTTATTATAAACCTAAATATTCTTTATAACATAAATGAAACTTTAAAAAATTTAATGAGAACTTAAGAGGAAACTCACCCTGGTCCTAACTTCAGGTGCTGTCCTATCAGCTAAATACTTAGGAGACACTAATTTTATCATTTCATTTAAAAAGCGGAATTTACCAATTTCAGCGTGAAAATTGGAATCGCTCTTACGCATACAGCGATCCAACATAGACAATGCTAAAATTGCTTCTCTTGCATTTTGTACGTGGATACGAGATGCGAGAGCCTGCGCAGCAAGATGAGGACCTTCAGCAGCATCTCGCATAATAGCACAGAACGCTTCTATCGCGGCTCCATCAGGTTGCGGTAAAGATTCATGTGTTGCTTTCACTAAAGATAAAAGTTAATATATATTCTATTAAAAAATTTTATTTTGCGAGATAGTACAGAATATTACTTACATATCAAAGCTTCCAAGCTGGTTAGTGTTATATTCATTTTATTTTTTATTTATTATTGTTGCTAAATATATATTTGTAATTACGGTCAATTTGTTATTTATTAAATTTGATGTCATATTTTTATACCATTGACAATAATTGACATTTGACATTGACAATAATAATGCACAGATTAATGACCGCTGAGCGAAGCCTCCACAGTAGGGGGGATAGCTGCTAACCTACCTTCTAAATTATATATTACATGGTATGTACTAAAGAGCTTATCATACTTCACTGAATTGATTTTCCAAATTCAGATACAGCTTTAGAAATAAGAGGCTTCTGATCACACTGTCCAATATTAAGGCATTGAATATATAATTTTCATTGAAGATAATGGACATTAAGAGTAATTTAGAAGACACCATGGGTTCAGAAATCTATCTACGAATGGATTCGAGATCGTTTTACATATTAATAAGTCTTGTGACATGACACCATTTATTTAAAAGCACATTACTATCATACGAAATATATAAGTACAAATGAAAAATTTAAAACTTAACGCAAATTTTCTAATTAAGCTACTTAACCGGTCACAATAATAACTTGGTTCAAAGTTGAATATGATTAATCGATTTTACATTTTTATCTACGTTGAAATATGGTGCGACTATTATGGAGTACCTAGTTTTTAATCCAAAGAGTAGTATGATAATACAGTTTACGTAGTAACTAGTTCTTAATCTGTGAATACAGTTTTAATCTGTAGGTGTGACATCTGACAGCATCAAAGTCAAGAACGGACTGCCTCTGTTAAAAAAGCTAATTATTTAGGAATTTCCTCATTTTAAAACTTGAGAAAATAAAATAATCAAAATGTATTTGAGGCGATTTACACGTTTTGCTTTACAAAACGATGTTAATTTCAGAAAATATATCATAATACCGAAGCGATCGGCAACAACAACACCTAGTGGAGCTATACTTCCAGAACCCGAGAAAACTCCTTTTGGCCTTTTGAGTATTGTATGCGCAGTGATTCCAGGGCTACTCATTGGCGCGGCCATCAGCAAGAATATTGCTAACTTCTTAGAAGAAAATGAATTGTTCGTACCATCTGATGACGATGATGACGATGACTAGATAAGTTTAAGTATCATTAATTACTAATATTTTGTTACGAATCTCTTCTTGTATAGACATTAGCACTGAAGCGGGCTTAAAAAAAAGTTACTTATATTGTTAAATTTTATTGTAGGATGGTTACAAAAAGAAATACTATAATATTTGTGCAGAACACATTCACAAAATATTGTATAATAATGAAATAAAATCAAATTGTATCATATTAAGATGCTTCATTCTTATAAAATATTTACACATTGCCTAAAACTTACATATTATATATTTCTTTATTGGCATATTTACATTTGAATTAGTATGGTTATAGTTTTTTTTTAATTAATATTCATGGCTTGTAACTATCTGAGAATTAAGCTAGTCAAACTGTTTTAATTTATATTCAAAAATGCCATCTTATTATAGTTCCTTGTGCTTGTTTTAAGTGAAAATGACAAATAAAGGTGAAATGGCATGATTCAGTCTTTTATTTGCATGATAACTTTCTGTGTGCACTATAAAGAGTATATTTACAGAAATCAGATATTATAAAATATGAGTACTGTAAAACACTTCAAAGTATTGATATAACACAACTTTCACAAGTTACATTCAAATGTTTAGCAGTATCAGAATATGACAGTGCTATCCTTAGTAGGCCTTCCGTCACACATATAAACATTACATCCTTGTGGATATATACAAAATATCTTCAAACTGACAATATTTCAATTTAAATAGCAAAATAAGGGAAAGAAGTAAGAGATAATGACTAGTATTTTATTTTCTTCTAGTACTGATAACGGTATATGATTTGTCTTCCATTTAATTTGAAATTCCCCCCCCTGCTTTTAAATGTTTACATTTGTATACAAATTATTTATTAATAAAGTGTCAGTTATTAATGAAATCTTAAATAATCAAATGAATAATGGTTAAATTACTTTTAATTCATTGATATAGCATGTAGCTATTAAATGATTTAAAGAATTAATTATCTTTAAATAAAATCAGACAAGAAGAGTATTTAAGGCAAAAAAAAAAATAGTAAGATAAATTAAGAATGAGTGATATCATGTAGCAATAGCAATACTATATCAATGAATTTGTTAATACTAATGATAGTTTTTCTTATTCTGGAGGTCTTTTATGCTCTCCCCAGCCATGGAAGCACTTGGTGAACCTGCGAGACTCCTTGTCTTTCAGTGTGAGGAACAACTTCCTTGGTCTATCTGGTTGCACAGTATTCATGTGCTGGATATATACCTTGTAAATAAATAAAAAAGACATTTAAATCCACTAGTTTTCTACATTGATATTGACATACATACACTAAAACATTAATCAGATTAGTAAATATTATTTATAAAAAAAAAATTAATAGAAATATGGACAGAAATATGAGTCTAATCAATTATTTCAAAATGGAAGCAAACAATTAAGACTACCGGTTTTAATATTCATAACATGGTATAAAAAAAATAACAGTGAAACCTAAAACCAGTTTAACACTGCAGCTAGGACAACTACATATTTTTTTTTAATTATATATTATTTTTATTTTTATTCTATATTTGTGCGCTTACAGAATAAATAGTAAAGTCACGTAAATTGTAATGTCTTTCTGTCTTTCATGTCATTACTCACAATAACAATAGCCAAGAGGATAAGTAGAATATAATACTTTAAATTATCTATACCTATAATATTTTATAGACAAATTTAAATTAGTTTAACCTTTTCCTTTTCAAAATATTAGAATCGGACCAATAACTTTCTACGTAAATAGCAACATTTGATCGTAAACAAAACCTAGAGCAATAGCTACCTGTGCGGATTTGTAGGCGAGCTTGATCTCAACCTCGGAGCACTTGGCGCCGAGCCACAGGAACACCTGCTCGCCGTTGTCGAGGATCATTATGTCGTCGTCCGCCAGATCGTCCTTCACACAATGAAATAAGAATTTAAAAGGGGTGCTTTTTCAATCATTGTTTATAACTTATACATTCAATAAAGAATAATACAAAAAAAAATAAATGTCTATATATAATATTATGAATGCGAAAGTTTGTAAGGATGTGTGTATGTTTGTTGCTCTTTCACGCAAACACTACTGAACCGATTGCAATGAAATTTGGTACGTACGTACATAGCTGGACAACTGGAATAACATATAGGCAACTTTATATCCCGATATTCCTGCGGGATACAGACTTACGCGGGTGAAACCGCGGGGCGCAGCTAGTTGAACAATAAGAACACAGTTTTGAAATGGTTATTTACTACAATATAAAAAGAAAAAAATTATCGAAGGATTGGACAAATTAACTCATAATCTTTCTCAGATCAAATCAGACACTATTTTTCATGGTTATTTCTTTTAAAACTGAAGAAGAAAAAAAGAAATGGAAAAAAAAAATCGAGAATTAATAAAATTTAGTAACAATGGTAACAAACCTGGCAGAAATCGGTACACTTCTCCGACACGGTGAAATAACCCTTTTCATTGGAGCAGCGGAACAGTCGCGTGTAGTTGAGGAAGTCAGCGCTGGTGTCGTACGGCTTGCGGCCGCCCAACGCCACCCAGAAGAAGTTGTCTGGCTCGCTGCCTTCAGTTAACACCTACATGATACATTTTATAATATACAGATATGTATGAAGTGGATTTTTTCAAGGGTTAATAATAGATAAGTAATAAATGATATGAATGAAGTATTAGCGGTCCGCCCTGGCTTCGTCTGTACCATGTGGTACATATAATTATAGCCTAAAGCATATATATGTACCACAGGGCACAGACAACCAAAGACTGCATTTTTTTTTTCATCTCACAACGCATGAAAAGCCGAGAGCGGAAAGCTAGTCTGACATATGACAGCTCACCTGCAGGCTGACCCAGGGGCTGTTGAACTTCTCCTCGGCGATGAGCTCGATGAGGCGCGCCGAGTCGGCGTCGCAGCGGGCGCCGACCCACGCGTACACGATCGCGGACGACGTCTCCTTGGCGCCCTCCAGCGGCACGTTCAGGATGTAGCTGATGATAAGTCAAATGTATGTGAGGGTAGAAAAATAAAGATAGGTGCAAGTAGGACTCTCGATACAATGAGTACCCTAAAAATAAGCGAAAGAGCAACTGCAAAAAATATGCTACAAATCCAATTTATTATCATGGCAACTGTATATGTTTTTATTATTTTTTGCTAAAGCGGCAACGGCAAACTATTAGAAACACTTTTTACTGAATGTCATAATTTATAAAATTGGTTAAAGCTATTTGAAGTTACAAACAATCACAATTTCCACTTTAACACACATTAATATATATTTGCTTAAAACGTATATATGGTTGTATTTGTTATTAAAGAAAAGATTCACTTGAATAAGTGTTTCTTACCAATAAAGTAAAGTTAAAAATCTTACCAGAATGCCGAGTTAAGTTGTGTGGCATCAGCTTTGACCTGCACCAGGCGGGTGCACAACGCGGAGCCATTACTGCGCAGCTCAAACAGTTCCACTGGTTGCCGACCCTCCTGTCCAGTGTAATCTTATGAGTATTTATATATATTGTTTATTCATTTGTCATAGATATACAATGGTTCTCAAGATTTTATTATGTGTATATTAATGAAAAAATAAATTTTAACATATTACACACTACCTCGAAAGAGTACATGGGCATATTCGATATTTGTGAAACTTTAACATAAACAAAGCAAGGCGAATAAATGCTACCTACTAAATCTAAACGATATAGCAATAATTAGCAAAACACCTCACCACTTTCGCATTCCGCTTGCCGTCCCTAATAATGAATCTCCTCTTGAAATGCGCCATGAACTTCAAGCTCTCCTGTTGCTGATGGGTCCTCACCACATCCAATCTCTTACACAGCTGTTTGAACTTCCTCTCCAAACCGAACGTGAAAGTCAACCAGCCCATGTTGGGAGCCTTCCGACCTTGCCAGAAGTACACCACCCAGGATGCTGACTCGGCTTCAACATCTTCATCGATTTCCTCTCCTTCATCATCATCCACCGCCGGTAACACGTATCTGCATAGAAACACGTAGCAGTCGTGGCTGTAGAACACTCCCAGCTCGTTATCAGGTAGCCGTACAAAGTGCCTTCCTTCTAAAACGAAAGCTTCCATTGCTTCAAGATCCTCGTTCCACTCATCGGCGAGGGTTTTCGCTTCAGCCGCTGACATGGCCGGCTGGCGGGGTGTGAATAGTGCTGATAGGTCCGTTCTGAAATTGTTATATCCGATTAGTTACTATTTACATTATAATAAAGACACTGATTCTGCAATTTCTTTTTTGTTTTTATTGCCATCACATACAATCTAGAATCATCTCACATTGATCATATAATACCTATGTAACTTCAGCGACGTAATATTTTGGAATGAGACCAACAAATTCAGAATCTGAATAATTTATTTATTATTAACATTTAATGCTCTACATACTTGGTCTCCTGGTTTCTTGCCCATCCAGCCAGGTCGGCCCCAGTGCGGGCGACAGACTCCGCAGTGCGGGTGAAGTCCACTGCGATCACCTCTTCCCAACCCAGGAAGTATGTCTTGAAAACCTGATGGGAAAACGAGTATGTGCTTAATTGTTCCAAATAAAGTCATGTTAAAACAGAAATGACAAACATTTATATAAGTAGTTTACAATATAAAGGTCAAAATGTTATTTGATAATGTTAATTTCAAACTCAAACTCAAACATTTATTTATTCAATCAGACTTCTTAAACAAGCACTTTTGAATCGTCATAACACATTTTTTACATTTTCATAAGGTTCGGAAAGTAGTTACTGCAGAGAAGAGTTGGCAAGAAACTCTGTAGTAGTCTTTTCCAATTATGTAAATTTTAGATTTAATACATAGGTAATATGTTTACATAATAATGGTTCCATAGAACTTCCAAAGAATTTTTTTTTTGCAATTTGTAGCGATTTACAGCAGTTTTACCGAAATTATCAAATAACGTTCAAATATCACCAATACAACCACGACAGTAATATAATATGTTCGTGTTCAAATAACTTTGACAGGATAAGGAGTCGTTCGTTATCGAAGAGAGTCACACCTGCGTCTCGGTGCCCTCCTGCAGGCGCGTGACGAGCGCGTGCGGCGGCCGCGGCACCATGTTGAACAGCTCCTGCGCCAGCTTCACCGCCGCCGCGCGCACCAGCCGCGACGACTTCTTGCCGAACCTGGGGTCAGGTTAACGTTGCTATTACTATTTTTAATGTGGATAAAAATCTTTTGATCGTTCAATTTTGTTGCATTTTTAATTTTGAAGGTTAGGTATGTAAAAAAATATATTCATCTATGTATTCGACTAGTCCCATGAATGCCGTCATAAACCGGATTCTCTAAATAGTCAAGTAATTAGAAAAAGTTGTAATTTTATGTTATAGAGGGCAACTGAGCTGGTGGTTCGCCTGATAGTAGGCCAGCACCACCGTCCAAAACATTCGCAGAGTTAGGCCTTTGCGTATGCGATGACTGCTTCTCAGGGGAAAAGGATAGGAAAGGATTGACGTATGGATAGAAAGAATGGTTAAAAGTCCGAAATATGGCTTAATATAGGCATGTCCAGGTCTAGGTCCAGGTCCACTGACCACACGAACACGTCGAGGCGCGCGTCCAGTATGTACACGTTGCGCGTGGCGAGCACGTCGCGGGCGAGCGGCGCGCGCTCCGCCTGCGGCAGCTCCAGGTAGCCCATGCCCAGCTCCACGCGGTACAGGCGCGGCGCCGGCCAGCTGAACTCGTCCGGCACGTGCTCCTTGGGGGGGGGGACAAGTCGGTGTAATTAAGCAGTGCAAAAAGAACTAATGTCATACTATTATAAAATGTTCGAACAAGATATATAAGAGTTGCACTAAATTTGATATACATGTTTTGATTTTATTCTTAAATCTGGTAAAGGTAACCCTGAAAGAAATAAGACGGTTTGTCTATGAAATATGCATCAAATATACAATAGTGTTACATGTGTGTTACAAAGCATACCTCAGGAACAAAAGGCATATCCCCATCGTAACCAAGAACTTCCCAAAAGCTTCTGGGTTCCTTGCCCGGGGGTTCCGTTATTAACTCCGCCTTATTCTTCCTTTCTTCTTTGTTAATTTTCTCCGCAAACAGACGAGCTTTCGATTTGAGCGTATTCTTAGCTTTCTTGCCATTCCTGGACAAAAATTTATAAGTGAAGAAGCTTGAGCACAGCTTTTATTTCATCATAGTTCGTGTAGTGTTACAACTTACCACAAATATATAATCAATCCTGTGTCGAGCACGAAGACGTATCTCGGATCGAGTGAAGCAGCCTCTACGGCTACTGGCTCTAAGTGGATACTACTGCCAGCTCCGTGCACACGGTACAAACGGGTAACATAATGCTGAAAATTATGATAATACATAAAAGATGACCTGTATGTTTTACTAATGTATAATGTACTGTAGAAAAATCAATAAAATGTAGTCAAATTTAATAATAACGTGAAATTATGTAAGCCCCAATAAACGGAAACCAAGAAATTTCGAAAATTAACTCCAAAAAGAAATCGATCAGTAAAACAAGTCTATAATACAAAGTGCCCCATACCCCCTTAGGCGACACGGTACTACACTTTTCATTTTTTACTCTGCGAAAAGAGCTTAAAGAGCACCATTTCCAGCCTTCACCCTAGTGATCTATTTGACAGCATTAAAAAATATATATTTTTACAACATACAACATCACAAAAGACTCACTGGATCATCGACGGTGAAGAAGCCGGACGGCGTTCTGCTGCCGTTAATGTATACAGGCGGCAGCGGGAACAGCGCCAGGAACTCCGGGCTCTCGTCCGCTTGCTCGTGGCGCTGCGTGCGTTTTGCGCCCAGGAAGTTGCGCAGGTTCACCGCGTGCATCGCCGCGCATGCGCCCTTGTCCAGCTGCAGATAACGCGCGGCGTGACGTTGCAATTCGAAATTTAATTTTTATATGACAACACATTTTTCATAACAGACGATCTGTACCGGGTATTACCAATTACAGTGTCCCTGCACTTGGGTACTTTAACATCAAAATATAAGATACATTGTGAGAATAAATTAACTAGAATTAAAGAATGAAGAAATGCAATGCAATCATCATCATTTATGCAATTCATTAACATTTTAATAAATAATAAAAAAATATACAAACAGTTAATTGTGATGAACTTATTTGATGAATATAGCGGTTCTTTGGATTAACATTGTACTTGCATATATCTTATGAAAAAAATATTAATGAGTACTTACCGTAGCTTTAGATCCGATCCAGAAATGTATATCCCAAGAAAGCTGACCCTGCTCTTCAATAGAAGTTTTCAATATGATGTAGCAGTCGCCCTCAAAGAATTTGCCGTGTGCCACCTATATATTTGCAAGAATTTTATTATCGAAATATATTAAATAATTTGTTTTTCCGCTACTACTATTTACGCTAATGGATCCTTAAGAATTTCTAAATTAAAAAATATTATAATCTTCTTATTTTTCTTGTCCTAGTGCTAAAATACTCACTTCATCAACAGGAGCCGGTATAAAGTTCTCAATCTCCCACACTTGTAAGCCTGGCGTTTGGCCAGTGTCCTCGTCAAAGAACTCCGAATAGTCCAATGGCGGCTTCTCCAGACTTTCATCCCAACGTTTTGGTCTAAAAATATAATAAGAATAAATAGTAGTTAGTTATAAAATAGGTATTAGATAAGATACGTTTTTTTATGGATATTATAAGGGATATGTGATAAAAATATAGGAAATTGATTTTTTTTTTCTTTTTTGTCGCTTGTTTTAAGGTGTAATTAAGTATTCTATCTTTCTCTCGATTATTTCTTTATCAATTTATAGTTTTAACCCAACAAATTAATTTACCGTGGTTTTACATGAAACACCATAATTTTTACACTAAATTAAATATTCAGTAAGATCACAAGCAACAAAACTCTATGGTTCCTCAGTCGGACGAGACATTTGAAATATAGACGAAAGACAAATGAATTGTAAACTTCCCGCATATTAATAAATATAAATCTTTACAAATGAGTAAGAGAATGTATAAATAAAAATGTTTACAAACATGCGAGTAAACAATGTAGAAATGTTAATTTATAGTTGCACATAGAATTTACATTGGTAACAAATTGCTTGAATTAATTTTTATCTCTTATTAAAATTTGAAAACTAAGGCATCACTCGCGAGATACCCGAGTAAAAAGTAGCTTATGTGGTAATCCAGATTATAATCTATCTCTGAATCAAATTTCATACAGATTAGCTGATAACTTGTGAAGGAGTACTAAACACACATACATCAACCCATGCTTACAAACTTTCGCGTTTAGACATATTATTAGCGGGATTTTGAAACAAAAAAAGGATAAGATTTTGAAAAATAAAAACTACTATCCATTAAATTCAATATATAATCACCATACTATTATTTTACGCGTTACTTTGTCAGGAAGGATATTTGGAACATTTTAACATATGGAAACAGTCTGAATAATGATACATTTTTTATGTAGGTCTAACGAAAGTGAACCTTCCGACTTAAGCGCTCATGTATTGTGTATATACAACGTACATATGTGAAATGTAAATATAGCTAGGAAAGATTTGATTTGTCCTGAGATTTTTTTTTTGAGTTCGCGTCCATGTCCTGTCCTATCAAAAACTGTCAAAACTTTTTACTCGAAACATATTATAAACAGATCTGTGTAACTCTGTTTGATAAGAAAAAAAAATCGCTCACTTGAGCTCGCTATTCGGCTGATCGCGCAGCTCGTTCGCGTTCTGCGTGTTGGCCTGCTCCTGCATGCCGCGCAGGATCACCGCCGAGTCCTTCTGCTCGGGCTCCGCGCGCCCGCGGCGCAGGCGCAGCTTGCGCGCTATCGGGTCCGACTTGCCGTTGCCTGTTGGCGCGTTTTGAGGTTTATATGATAGAGAATATATCGGGTGAGTGTCACTTGTCGGTTAAGAGGTAAAGCACATACGAAATATGTCATATATTAATATGTGACATAATAAACGATAAATATTTAGTACAATCAATAAATGTTCCATGTCAAAGTTTTTAATATGTCATACTGGCTTGGAAATATAAAAATAAATATGATATAACATAATTTGTCTTTCTTACAGAAAATATAATTGTCACTATTTTTTGTTTACACTTTATTATTGCGAATGACATTATTCATTCGCAAAATCGCTATAACATTTCAAAATTAAACCTAAATGGCATAATATTCCTCATGGAAAATATTTTTGATGCAAGTTATCAAGAATTTTTTCATACGCTAACCAGAATAATAAATAAATAAAAGACTACTTACAATTTGGTGCCGCTAACTCTGGTGTGGCAGCCCCAGCCAATTGCAACTGTGTTTGAAGTGAGAAATCCACATTATAGTATTGAAGACCTGAACCTTTCGGCCTCTCAACAGGCTTCGGCGGCATAACTAGATCTGGATTACCATGTAATTGTAGACTTTCCAAATCACTTAGCAAATGAATTGCATCTGGCAATGTAATGAGCTTATTGCAGCTTAAATTTAATTTTTTGAGAGAACCACATCTGTGGAAAAAGTATGCCATAAGATACTATATTATGAGGAACTTATTAAATTAAGTAAACATATTAAATCTTAATGGCCTTAGATAAAGGCTGCAATATAAACTAAAAAATCAATTATCATTGTATTTAGTAGTAACTTAAGAAAATTGCCATAAGATATATACGTGACTCAACTAGTTAATATTTGCACTTATTAATGATTTACTTCGTAAAATTGTTTGCTAAATCCTTTCTAAATGTATTTCTATCAAATTATTTTATTTTACCTGCAGAGTCCCTCCGGTATCATCTTCAATAAATTATTTGCAGCAGAGAACACCTCAAGAGCTCCAAGCTTTCCAATACCTGATGGTATTCCCTCAAAATCCAACTGATTATCATCAACATGGAGCCTCCTTAAGTTTTGCAATTTACATAATGACGGTGGTAGGGCAGTAAGCTTATTTCGTGATAAGTTGAGATTTTCCAATTTCTGCCAGATATCCATTGCTGAGAAAAATTTACATTAGTTTCATGACACTTATACACAACAATATTAGGCATGAATTGTTAGTGTGCCAAGGCCCTAGGACACACATATGATACAATAAACATTATTGATTTACCTGAGGAAACTTCATTTATCTCATTGTCACTAAGGTTAAGTCTCTTCAAATTCTGCAATGAATACAACGCATCAGGCACTTTGGTGAGGGCATTCATTGACAAGTCCACATCTGATAAATTGCAGAGGGTGTCCAGAGAAGTTGGCAGGTTGGCTAGAGTGCGTTGTGTATTACGCATGTGGAGGGTTTCCAAGCTTTGCAGTGAAGGTAATTGCCTATAAAATGTGCAAGAAAACACATTATTTAAATATGGCAACATAGGATTGTAAAAACATTTAGATTACAATCTAACTTGCGGGACTGCAAACTGTCAAAAGAAATAATTTAATCCATTTGTTTTCCCATTCCCTATTCATCTGCACATAGATTCATGATGTTTCATAGGGGTCTAGACAAAGTTGATCAACTCAACATTCTTCATTAAAAATGTAACTGCAACTGAGTTCCACACAGTCACCACATTGTGTTTCTATTATTCTCAAAGAAATAAAAACACCTAATAAATGGCTAATAACTCACCTCAACTGAAATAGTCCAAGTGGGTTGTCATTTAGTATGAGAGTTTGCAAGTTCACAAGTCTTCTAGTCTGAGGGGGCAGGGTTTCCAATGCATTATTTGACAAATCCAAAAATAGTAGATCTGTCAGCTGCACAAATAATGTTGGTGGTATGCTTTCAATTCTAAAATAGTGCACAAGTATTTAAACTATTATTTGTAAAAATAAATGATACTATGAATTTTATTAAGTTTTATTTAATATGCATTTACAAATAAACTGACACATGAATACATGATATCAACATGAGAAAATTAATTTAAGCTGTTTAGTTTGTTCACAATATTCTCTTAACTCTCTAAAAGTGATGTGTCCATCAAAATAAGTGTTTACAATTTGTTATCATACACAGGTTTTGATAAAATCATCGCTACCAGATAACTGAAGTAATATGAAATGTTATGTCTCAGTAACTAATGGTCTTATTTCAATAATTATTTCACTATTGGATATGTACAAAATCCCTGAATATGAAACTTACTTGTTATGACTAAGATTTAATACAAGCAATGATTTAGCCTTCTCTAATCCTTCTGGTACTTCTTTCAGTCTATTGTGAGAGAGGTCAAGTGTTGTCAACTCTTCTAAATGAAATAGTTCTGCAGGAATTCCAGAACTTTTGACTTTATTATGCCTTACATTTAATGATCTTAGACATTTCAATTCTGTCAATTCCCCAAACAATTTCTCTAAATCATTTTTCTTCAGCGATAAGTTTTCCTAAAAATATTAAAAGTTTATAAGTATCGCTTATGCAAACAGTTCAATTACATTAGAAGATATCAACCTAATTACCAATTTCATAAGTTTCCCCAATTCCTCGGGGATGTCCGTTAAACTCGTTTTGTCTAATCGAAGCCATTGCAGGCCTGTCATATACCGAATCGCATCAGGAAATTTGCCATTCTGAAATTAGAGCAACATTTAGACCAAAATCTTCCGGAGGTTAGCAATATGACATCATACACGATACAAATAATAAAGTAAACTATACTTACGCTAAAATCATTGCAAGTAAAATCTATTCCTCGCACAAATGGCAATAAACCTGTATTTGCCATATTTAATTTGTTTTAAATAATTAATAACATTTGAAATCAATTACTTTCAACGATCTAAATAATTTTCTTTGTTGACAACTGAAGTCTGAATACCTATTGACATATCGTGTGACATTGATGTTTATGAAATGACATTATGTACACCCTACAAAGTATATTTTTTTTTCCTTCTTCGTGGTAAGAAGATATGTCTATTTGATTTATTGTTTTCTACTCACACTGTGGACATAACATTAGAGTGCTATAGTTAAATGCTGGTCACTTACGTAACAGTTAACAGATTTGCACGAATACACAAATCCACAAGGATAGGATGGTATTTGCTAATGTTTTTTTCCACATAAAAGCGTTAATTCGTATATTGTAAGAACATCTGCAAGTAAGTGACCCGTCACCCGAGCCGGGTTATAAAAGCGCAATCATTCGTCATTGTATACGCAATGTATGTTTACACTGTTCGTATTATGTCAAAAAAAATAATTTCAATAAATTCAGCCTTACTGACAACATAGTGTCGAATTAACAAAACCAAAAAGTAAAAAACATTAAGTTAAACGACCCAGGTTTGCTTTTCATTTTTTGACCGACTTCTTAAATCAAAAAACGTTGTATGATCGTCTGTATGTTTTTTTTATGTATGTTAGGTATATACATACTCGTATTTTCGGCAAGTGTGAACTGATTTAAGATGTAATAAAAAGGCAACTCAATTCGCGTAAATGGATTAACAATATCCTGTAATAAACTGTTTTGTAGTATTGCTCCTGGCCTCAGGTTTGGCTTCCAGTGAGTTCCTCTTCTAACAGAATCTCTTCTTCAAATTACCACGAAAATTATAAATTGCGTTTACCATAAAACCCTGTACTAAATTCTTTCAGGACATGGCTGCTGCACTGAGGGTTAGCTTCCAGCGAGTGACCTTTTAAGTGCTGAACAGCCAAGACTCGTTTTGTTTTTGTTATATGCATGTACATACTAATATCCTTAATAACGTCTAGATTGATTGTCATCATGTAAACCCTACGTCTAAAGTGAGACAAAACGATTGATGAAAAAAATGTACTGCTCAGAGAGCTTTCCATAAAAGTGCAAGAGCACCAAATTACTAATAGTACCTTAATGACTATATTGCGCTATGGGTAATCCGCATCGATATTAAGTATAGCTACAGGTGTCAACTTTAAAATTAAGCTAGTCCTAGCTTTTATATTTGATTTTGCTCTAAAAAGGTAAAAATAAATTATTATAAAAATAAATTCCATCAACTTCAAAATGGAAAAATTTAATAACGTAATTACTATAAGCGCTACCCACTCATCTATTTAAAGTTGATGCCAGTCTAATTTTAGAAGATAATAGATGGATTCTACCTCCTTCCTATCACATTGCTTATTCTTTTACTACACGGCCGAAGTCGCGCATACTAGAGCATATTATATGTAATATTTAAAAAACCAGGAGGAAAACTAAAATATGTATTACATACTTGTGGTTAGAGCCTTTTCTGGCGCTGACAGAATTATCGAAGCAAAGAAAGAAAAATTAAAGTTGATGCATTATATTTTAGACATTTTATTCCTCTATTAGGTATTAACAAAACAATATCTACATTCTCAAAATCATATGTATACTTCATTTGTCATTGCGACAAAAACATAAAATAAAGGTAGAGTATGAAATGCACTTTTCAGAATTCTCACAGAAGAAACAGTTTTGGTATTGACAAATATCAATGTAAGATTTCAGTATTTTCATTTGATTACCAAGTGACAAATTAGATACCTATTCAAATAACTAACATTAAAGCATTTGACATGTTAACACTATAATGTGTATTTATAATAATAACATAATTAAGTGCAAACTATTGTAATATTATATAATTTGGTTTATTTATCGTGGCATTGGAGGTAAGCTGGGCATAGGTCCTGTCATAGAAGCATTTGTTCCCAGTAACACCTGAAATAAAAACATTAAAAT
>NW_024045134.1:6473-43349 GCF_012273895.1 Zerene cesonia | reverse complement strand
AGCATGCAATATGAAAATTAGATTCTTCAACAATTTATCAATACATTAATACATAATACTATGATACATCAATACACCCACTGCTTCAGCAAACCAGCATGCTCATGAATTATAAGTTTGATGATATGTGACATCTACAAAACTGCAATAGGTCAGTTTTACTCTTGATTCTGTCCATGTAATTGATTGGTAAAAGGGTCATGACTCCCAATTGGGAAGTATTATCAAAATTGGTCAAGCCATTTCTAATCAAATCTGAATCATTGTTTCAATATATGAAGTATAGTGTATTAATATATACAACATAATATATTTCTTTCGTTGGAACACTGGCAGTGTCATTTTGATCAGACATCATTATAGACTTTATTTCAATATAATATGCCAAGCTTTGAGAGGAGACATTGATTATACGACCTTTTTAATTTTTCAATCTATCCACGATTAGTTTCTGATAAATTGATTCTGATATAAACATGTGAAGTAAAAATAAATATTAGTGACTCAATTAAGATTGATATGCAAAAATAAATATTAGTGACTCAATTAAGATTGATATGCAAGATTGATATGCACGAAAAATGTAGCAATATCTAGCAAAGCACATTAAAAATAGCCTATAGATAGTGCATTTTATACTTAATATTAGGTAATAATAAATGTTATGAGTATGAATAATTTAAATATAATCATTAAAATGCAGCTAAAATTTAAATTCATTAAGGTAAGTAACAAACAAAAGGTGGTAAGCAATAAGCCTTTAACTTTAACTAAACATAAAACAAGATCAAATCTTGTATTTTGTAAATAATAATTCCATAAAGAAAAACACTTACTATTATAAATTTACACATTTATTAATTCCAGATATTGATATGACTTACCTGTTTTTGTTGTGACTTCTGCATTTCTTCGACTTGTGCACGCTCAACCTCAAATATGACTGGAGCAAATAAAATAACTGATGAGCTTGCCACAATCCACACCAGGGATCGAGATAGTTGGTATAAATTTTTTACACCTGACCTAAAAATTCAATTCATTCAAGTTCATAATCTTATTACATAATTACATGACACTTGTTAATTTTTATGTATGAATAAAGATAAAATATTTGTTTTGTTACCAAGTTTTTGTAGTAACAGTATGTGTGCCATTACGGACACATTCTGGGAACATTTCTGTCAATCCCCATAGTCTCTCAGACAAAGATTCGTCTGGTTCCTGAAACAGCAGCATTTTATTAAAATTAATTTCTTTAGAACAAGTATGTGTAAATTTAAATTCAAATAAGAAATATTACACTCACATCATCGTATTCTTTGAGGGATAGAAAGGGCGGGTTACTAGCTGTAGGAGACGTCCCCAACTGTCAACAGTAATTGTTATTTAAAGAAAAATTCAGCCAAATTAATTTTTATCACATAATTTACGTACCGTAGGGGTAATGAATGTATCTTCGGGCCTACGTTCTGGAGTATCATCTTTGCTTGCAGTCAAAGATTCCATACCGCTGTCGCTCTGTTCGTTTTCATCAGCCAATTCCATTAACATATTATAGATTTTTTTAATAATATACGATAAGTAAAATTTACTTCTCTGTACAAGTTAATAACCTCGTGTTTTAATTCACTAAATTATTGGGAAGACCAATCTCTTCACTATTGTCTACGATTATTTTTAAAACCATAGATAATAAGTGAAATATATTTAAATGGGTTATGTAAAATTCAGTCATAACATGCAGTCTGTATTTTTATATTAAGTTTCATATATTTTGGTAAAATTTACGAGTGAATGTAAGTGATTAGAGCAAATATAACGCATAGCAAATAAATAAATAAATTCGCCATTTATGTTAAGATCATTTTAATATGTCTATAATGATTGATTAATTAACAGATCAACATTAATTTCAAACATCAATAAAGAATTATTAAAGATCTAATTAAATAATACATTATAATTTTCTTCACATGTGTACAAATACTCATCAAATTATTGTTATCTATAGCTCTAGGTTTTTAATTAAATTGAAACTTCATTTAAAATAATAATTATATTATTAAGGTACTACTACCTTATAAACATATTCAATTCAACTACTTTTTTTCTATTCTACAAATTGTATAAAATTTATCATCAATGTAGGTCTAAAGCTAGTACAGTATTATAATCGCAGTTATTAGGTATTACTTGGCATTCATCGGGGGAGCTGCAAGTACAGGGTTGATCAATAATCATGGTAAATAATTATAATGCATTCTTCAATAAACTATTTGAAACTCAGGATATATTTAACTAAATACAGTTTTGAACAATTTTAATAACGTTTGTATTTTAATTTCAAACTCTTTTGATAACTTCAAAATTTGACGTGATTCTAAAATTTGAAATAAAAATTAAGAAATAATACTTGTCTACTTTGTCACGAAGTGCAACATAATAATAAAAAAAATATACATTCGCATTATTTATGAAACATTTTGATTATTTTATTTTACAAAATTAGTCTGGTCTGCATTAGCATTAATAAAGAATCAAACAAAAAGAACCTATTGAGTGGTTTCTAATATGTATAGTCTATTTAAGTTATTGTGTGTTAGGTTCTGCATGCAAAATTAAGTCATTTTTCTGCACTCAATCACTTTCTCCGCTATGTAAATCTGTGACTTTCTTGTTCTATTCTCTATGATATCGTAATTTATTTTTTATCTGTCAAGTTGTCATATGGATAATCTTTTTTGATTTTTGCAATTTCCAGCTCCGATATTATAAAAAATCTGAATTTTATCCCGTTTCGTCTCTGCGCATAATATTTTAAGTTGACTTAAATTAAACAGTGATAGATTGCTAAACTTTTTGGTAAATCTTTTATATTTTCTTACAAAGCGTTCATGTGTTAAATTGAATTGTGGCGATTGTCTCATCTTCTAAGAAAGTTTAGTGAACGAGTGATTTATCATAATTTATCACTTTTGGAATATATGCAGAAATCTCATCCTCAACGGACTTTAGCTGTTACCGTGTCTTTATTTCAATAGCATAAAGGTAAGTTTAATTTTATTAATTTCGATACCTATGATGTCCATGATGAATATAATATGATTTCAGTTTTGTTTTATGACATCTTCTTTAAAGATACCACAATATTCACCTATGAACTTCTTTTGTTCACAAAATCAGCTTCTTAGGTCAGGGTGAAAGTATATTTGTTTTTTTTTTTCCACATCAAGGAGTACTTGTATACTAAGTATTCTACATTTACATACAGCAGGTAGAATTACGTAGATTATACGTGTATAAATGGAAGTTACATATAAATATAAAAAAAAAAAATACATATTAAGATCCACTCCACTTCAATTTCTTAAATATTATTGTATTATTGGTTAAAGCTTTGTAAATTGCAAATGTACTGCCCTTTAGACATTTCAGTATCAGTGAGCTCCTTAGTAACTGCCATCTACATGAGCTGTATTGATTGCTAAGCATGTTCTACTTTGTTTATCCTATGTTTGAAGTTTGGATTTTTAAATTTTTTTGTTTACTAGCTTTTGCCCGCAGATTCGCATGCGTTAAATTCGGAGCAGTTTCTTATATGTTATTATATATAAACCTTCCTATTGAATCACTATCTATTAAAAAAAAAACCCATCAAAATCTGTTACATACTTTGAATGGTTTAAGCGAAAGCGACCTTGTTTTATATTATGTAGTGATTATATAGACATATTGATTTTATCTTGTGTTGGAGTGATGATTAGTTGATGTTTAGTCATCATCATCAGTGTATTTTTGTTCCCACTGCAGGGACCCACGCTTCTTATAAAGGTATGGGGTATTTCAAGCGTTATCCACCATGCTAGCTAAATGTGGCTTGTTGGATGTTGCATGTCCTTGAGCTTTAGATTCCTTTGATATTATAGTGTGTAAATTTAAGTTATATGAACATGTAAATTTATAAACAGCATTTGTAAGGGTTCATTAATGAAGTTACATCATAAATCCTTATCACATAATTCTGATCTGTCATTACACAGTCAATCAGTACATTGCATGTAATTTAGATGACTTATCTCAATTCACTGATTTAAAAGGATTTATGACACACTGGTTTAAGCCAGATACACAATAAATTCCACTTAATCCTGTATACACTGGCTATTCCAATAAACAATTTCCATTGATATATCTGCTTATTGTTATGCATTAATATCTATATAAATAAAAGAAAGTGGTGTTAGTTACACTATTTATAACTGAAGAACGGATAAACCAATTTGGCTGAAAATTTGTGCCAGGCTGAAAATTGACATAGGGTAGTTTTTATCCCGGAAATCCCACGGGAACGGGAACGTAGCCCACAACGACTACGCAGGCATAGCCGCGGGCGGATAGCTAGTTTTCTATGGTTTCAAGACTTACTTTATTATTTTTATTTACAGATGTTTTATAAGCTTTTTTTTAAATATGTCTCACACATGTGATCTTTCGAATATAGAATGATGCGAGACCTCTCAAAGAGTTTTTGAACCGACTTCGAAAAAGAGGAGGTTAACAATATGACTATCATTCTTGTGTTTTTTATACCAATTTTTATGATACTTTCTTTATTTTAAATAAAGGATTGGTCATGTTTCATTCTAATTATAGGAGCATTTCACTTGAAGGGGTAGAGATAAATAGGCCAACTTTTATTTCAGCATGCCATATTATGTGTTGATATCCTTGGTGCTTGTGTGGTGGTGTACAAAATATTTTTGAATTTTCAACCACAGTTTTATGAAAACACATGGATGGGTCTTTTACAGTAATAAAAGTGAGGTAGCATACCTCACTTTTATGCATGATTTTGAATGTTACTATCAGTTTCGTGAACTGAACTGTTTCAATATACTAGACTGGAAAGCTAGTTGTTCATATAGGGTCAAAGTCCTTTGCCCATATTTGTTGAATGATTTTTGTTGATAAAAATTTACTTTCTGAAGTTTGTGTTCAACAATTAGTTGTACTACTTTTGATGTATTAACTATTGTTTTTCATTATGCTTTTATCCCTTAAAATAAATTGCACTATATTTTTTTCTCATATTCTCAAATATAAAAAAAATCATGTACTGTGTTATTTTAATTTCTATGTCCGACCAAGTAGACAATGATATTATCCAAATTGTCTGAAGCAAAAATTACTTACATTTAAATATTGACAAAGCAATATAAAAAAAAATTTCATCTTGGCCATTTGGCCTTAGTCAGATTAACGTGACAATTTATTTGAGCTACAAGTATCTCCATTTTCTTTATTTAAAAGAAGAAGAAAAAGAAGATAAAACAATCACCTAGTAACCTAAATAACCCAAGCATGTATTTATATACATAGTTTGTTACTGTGAGCGTGGGGGATAACTCTAAAGTCTATTCTGGCACAGTAGCCTAACACAACACTACTCTAGCACACAGATGCTTGTCGCTCCTTGCTAACCTACTTTATACAAAAAATATATAAACTGTAATATGTATAGTAGTATAAAAATGAGATGCAAGAATATAAGTATAAATAGTATAAATCACAATTCCCTATGAATTCTGACTGAAAAGTATTTTGAACAATTTGTATTCGTAAACATAAGTTAATTTGCGTTTTTGCATATATATATATAAATATATAACTTTTTGTAAATAAAATTCTTGATGGATTGTGGGCTGGGCAGTGTTGAAAGATTAGACAGGAAAGACTACAAACTACGTGATATTTCCCGTGCCCTACTGCATGGCTTGATGCCAAAATCGCTATTGTGCAGCCCCACTGCTCCCATTATGGATGCAGGGAAGTCGTGTGAATCATAAAATCTTGTTTGGTCGATAAATTAGCTATACGTCCAATATATGCATTATTATTTTTAAACACAAGGTGAAGTTGTAAAAGTATTTTTTTTTTTATAATTTTCCTTGTGATGTCATAAACAAAGAGGAAAAGTTCACGGAAACTGGTTCTTCGTCACGGTATGATGCATCTAATCATTTGTCTTCATTGTGTTCCTGATTGGGCAATTGTCATTGAAATTGCTTCAGTGTCATTTGCAGGAATCTAAAAGTCGTCTTGGGCACTTGGCCTAATTCAGATTAACGAGAAAATTTCTTTGAGCTACATGAAATATGTTCATTTTCTGTAGTTAAAAGCAGACTCGTATCAAGTTTTTATCGTAATCTCCTTTCTGCGTTCTTTTACTGTTGTTTTTTTTTACAATAAAATCTAAATCGTTATAATCGTATCCAATTCCAATAGTTCTATCAATAGACAAAAGCATGTGAATTCTTTAATGAACCTATCATCCACGCCGGTAGGTTTATGTTAACTGTGAACCGAGCAAGCGAAGTGAACGTGCAGAGGCAGCGGCTGGCTAGTGCTAGGATCAACTTTATGGCGTTTCCCACTCAAACAGAAACACATATGAACCCAAATAAAACCTCAGTCGAAACAATACTGACGCGAAAAACACAATTTTACAACAAGAACTAGTTTTAACTTATATTCAATCTTGAGTCTTAGTTATATGTATAAGTTTTACAAAAGTCATTTAGTTACTATTGGTTTGAAGAAAAACAAGTTTAAACGCAAAGCAGGTTTTGACTGTAATATATGTAACAATATTAATGTTATTTCAAATGATACAATTGATACAATGGTATATGAGCAAAAATTTAAATTTAAGCATTGCATTTAATTTTGATTAAGGATAAATCATTATTGAAATTGATTACTCAGGCATATTTCTTGCTGACTGTGCGCGTCTTCGCCCGCGTAAAAAATGAAAAAGTTGTCAGTCTGGGGTTTTCCTCGCGTATTTCCCATTCCCTTGGGATATCCTGCATTAAAACTAATCCGTGCCCTTTCTCGAATCTCAAACTATTTTTGTTCTAAATTTCACAAATCGGTTCAGTGGTTCAGGCACAAAGAAGGAACATAAAGATAATTACTTTCGGATTTTTAATATTATTTGTAGCCATCTAATCAACTTATTTTACAACACAAAATATTTCTTCGCTATTCGGTATTTAGGTATATATTTAGGTATATCTTAAAATTGTTATATCTTAATTTTAATTTCCTAATCCAAGCATTATTTAATTGATATTAGATACAAATTGGTTTTATGTTAGATACAGAGCCAATTGTGTAATTTTTATCAGGACTTGCTTTATTTCTGGCTAATGTGGTTTCATGTCGCAACCTCTGAAACTGGGTTAACATAATATTAGTAGGTAGGTCGCAAGATTTAAGACTCTTTGAATTTTGCTTGTTAGAAGACTAATGTGTATTTGTTCATTCCATAATTGTTTTGTTAAAGATTTGACACAATATTGCATTTAAACACCACACTTAGAAGTCAATGTCATAGTTAGGTCACATTTACCTTTTAAGGATTCAATAGTCAAAAAGAAAAAAAAAGAACCCTTATAGTTTTGCCATGTATCTCTGTCTATCCGAGGTTTAGCTCGTAAAATATTGGTACTAGTATGTTGTTTTGGATTTCGAAATTTGGGCATGAATATGCGCATGTTAATTATGCAGAAAAAGTGGTAAAATAAAATGTTGAAAAAAAAAAAATGCCTCTAAGTAAACCTCACCTACGTTTTAAGTCCACTTGTTCCTGAGGTCAGCGCGTTCAAGTAAACAAACTTTTCAGCTTTTTATATTAGTAGATGTTTATGTGGATCTCATTTCTATGCATTAATATCGAATAAAGACCTTAATGCTATTTAAGGACGATTTAAAACATAAATCGAATATTTGTTAGAATATCAAATGCCAAATATCACGTGCTTATGGAAACGCCTACGACTTCGAGTAATTTCTGGAAATGTTAGTTCAGATACCTGTGAGCGTTAGGTAGGACTACTGTCACATGCGTTCGATAATATTAATACTGGTTATTTTTGTGCACACGTTGGCACGTGTATGCTTCTCAAAATTTACTCGTAATTTGAAATACGCGAAGGACATTTATTGAACTCTAATTCCGAGGTAGCGGATGTCATATTATGTGACTGCCACACTTTTCCAACAACTGAATGACAAAGAAGCTGTCCAGAAAAAAATATCAGTGCGTATCGCATATTTAACTTAATAATTAATTAACATATTTAATGGGGTGCTTCGTAAACTATTTGATGTTTTACTTGGAAATTATTAAATTAGCTCTTAGTCTCGCATGTCGCGGCCAATGTAGCGAACTCACAGAAGGTATGTTATTAAATGAACCTACATAATTTTTAGTTGGCACACTTATAAAAAAATATGAGATTTAAGAACGTCGGAATGTGTCTCTTAAATAAACGTGTTTCATAAATTTATCACACGTTTTTAAACGCATGCAATGATTTTACGGCAATTGCGCTATTTCCGTCATGATCGCTTACTGTTATATCAAGTATCTGGCGCCCATGGCGGCTATTTATTACATTTCTTTGGAATATTGCCAGCCGATCGACATAGATGACTATGGAATGTCGGGTTTGCAAACAGAAAGTCAAAGTTCGATGGCATGCTGATAATTGTTACGCGATGGCAGCGTTATTTGGGGTCTAAATGATGTAATCGAAGACAAAATTACGTAGGTGTAAGACGTATTGTAGATGTAGTTGATAAAATTTACTTAAACTGACGAATAAAACGACAAAAAATGATATCAAATGATTAAAATTTAAAAATAACAATTTATCAACAATGCCACTATCAACTTATAAAGTACTAGCGGTCCGCCCCGGCTTTGCCCGTTCTACATATATCATCAACGTATTAAATTTAATGGTGTCATTCTTGTTCCTATCATTATAATGCACTAGCGAACCGCTCCGGCTTCGCTCGTGGGTACATATATAGCCTATAGCCTTCCTCAATAAATAGGCTATCTAACACTGAAATAATTTTTCAAATCGGACCAGTAGTTCTTGCAATTAGTCCGTTCACACAAACAATGAAACAAACAAACTCCAGCTTTATAATATTAGTATAGATTTTATTACTTCATATTGGATCCCTATTCTCCATGACAAAATGGTGTCCATTTTAATTACATTTATAAACTAATATTATGAGGATAATTTTTAATGAGGAATGATTTGTATGTGCGTATGTTTGGAATGTTTTCATTCAAAAATTACTGGAAAGATTTCAAAAAATTCTTTGAAATCAACAAGTCGAACATTTATACACGAAAAAGTTGTCACTTAGGAAAATTCACTCTTCATCTTGCTGTATATTCTGATTCAATAATAAACGTAATTTACATGCAATAGACAACACATGAATACAATTTTTTACATACATATATTATATCTTAAATTTTGAAATCGACCCCTTAAATTAAACCACGTTTTTATTCATCTAAGTAATCAAAACATGCTTTTATTTTTTTTAAAGAATCCATGCGAGATTAATTTATCGCCCCGAATCACATTGCATATTTCATGAAAATCGATGGAGCCGTTGAAAACTGCAGAATTAGGTTACAATCGTGTCTGCTTTCTGTCCACATATTATAATGTTTTGAATACATCCGTTTAGGTGTCGATATAACATTCAACATCATCCATAGTTTATATTAATATGTAGTGTTTTGAGAATTTTTGAGATATTATAAATTTTTCGCATTGCAGTTTAAAGTTTTTTTACCATATACATACTCTCTTTTTACATAAAATTCTCGTGTCACAATGTTCGTTCTCATACTCCTCAGAAACGCTGGACCGATTCTCATAAAATTTTGTGAGCTTATCGGGTCTAAGAATCGGCCAACATCTATTCCTAAATGAAAAATAAAGTGTAAGGCAGCACAGCGTTTACCGGGTCAGCTAGTGTACATATAGTATATGCTATCATCTAGATGAGTGTTTAAAGTTTAAGGGTAAACCAGATGACACGAATTAGAAGGCAAATTACATATATATGATGCTTATATGAAAATAATTAATGAATGAATGATTTTATTTTCACAGTAATACGTAAAATGAAGACAGTTCTTATCTTTATACGTCCTATCGACCGAGATCTTCATATTGAAAGTTTCAGAAACATAGCAAACATTAAGCGTAACACTAACGAGAGGGATTTATTCATCTAATGCGTTTTGTAAAGTATGAAGGAGCAAAGGCTAGGGCGCAGGACTGAAGCGATCTGTGACGTCATTTATGTTACGCCCTGCGACTACTGGCAAGGCCGAGGTCTTATAATATACTTGACATTGAATCTCATAATTTGTTAAATGCTTGAAGTTATTTTAGATTTGGACGATTACTAAACTTGGCACAATAAAGTTCACGGTAGTTTCTTGATGCTCTTCGAATTCTATGGGATGTTTAACATTATGTATATACCTAACCATATTGGTATCTGTTCGTCTGGAAAATATTTTACTATGACAAAGAAAAAACATCTAGAATTCTTATATTACTACATTATATAATTCGTAATATAGTTAGCCAGGCTTGGCGAACAATATTTGTTCACCGAATTTGCACTCCTTGCATAGTCAAATCTGGTACGTGTCAAATTTTTAAGTAAATCAAATATTCATAACATATTTGTTATGTAGTGTGATTTAATCAGCATAAATAAAAAGTCCTTAAAAATTAGTATGAAATTAATATACGCCAGAAACGATATTTATGTAATAGACATTCTAGGCGTAACTCTTAAAAGATTATTAGTTTGACCTTTAAAATGGTAGATCTATCAAGAGAAAATTGTATTACGCAATGCGGCACTCGATCCTCTCCTTGAAACCAAGCTCGGAGCAACCCCGATGTCATTAATATTCTCAATACGTTTGAACCCTATTGGTTTTCCATATTCTTTAACCCGACTTCTCTTGCTACTTCATAATAGTAAAATCAAGTTGTGACATAAAACAGACATCCAAAAATTTGAAGGTACGAAAAATGTGTGGGTAGCTGCAGTCGTAGGCGTTCAGTGCTAAGGGTTATTGTAAAGTGCCGTAGCATGTAGGCGAAAGCTTCGAATAATAGTATACGTACAACCCCTGTGTCAATTGACGACTTTCTGCGCAAAAGTTCAAAAATAGAATTGATGTTCAATGGAACGCAACAAATGAGTTCAATAATTTTTGTTTCTATTTCAAATATCTATTTTCATTTTATATTCTCTATTGCGTTTTGTCTTAGATAACATACGTACTATTGTATCAATTGTTGCATGTTAATAGTATGTACTGTAAGTATATTGTTTATGTTTAATAATCTATATTTACTATTGGCAACTTTTCATAAATTAAAAGAACAATTAATACGTGGTTTCAGATACTTTGTATATGTATTAGTTTTCGTCCGCGTTCTCGTTCGTACATATTTTGGTGTTTTGAACAAAATTAAGAATATTTTGATTGATACTTCACTGCCGCGTTTAATTTCGGTCGTGACCGTGGGATTCATATTTCTGATCGTTCAACTTCGCAGTTATGTTTACTTTGATAGCTAATCTTCAAAGGAGTGAAGACTGTTATAATAAGACTACTTCTATTTGTTTATGATTCAATCCAGAATATATTTGTTCGCATTTTTTTTAGGAGTTATTAATAATAATTCCAATAGTCTATACTAATAAAATAAAGCTGTGTTGGTTTTGTAGGTCTATTTTTATCCTATTTGAAATAAAAATCATTCTTAGATAGTACATTTATGGAGGTAAGTCAACATGTACAGTGTGGGTTGAACCGCGAGGCACAACTAGTCTCACATATGCGTGCAAAAACGAGAAATATGTCAAGCATCTATATTCATAATAAAATTTTTTCGTCATTACCCGAATACTTCTATAGAAATTCCGTGAAGTTCGATGTAGATCAAACGTGAGGATAACGTTTAGTTCGAGTTCTGTTGAAATTGTAATCTTATAACATGTTCGAATTATATGCGCCTCCAATAGTAACTTAGCAACTGGAGTCAATAAATTTGTTTGTATATTACAAGAATACATATATTTTGATAACTATCGCAAATATCATTCAGTTTAGTACTTGAATGAATAGATAGAGCACGACTATAAACGATGAAAACCATGAATTAATAGGCAATGCATTTGAGAAATGTAATATTTTTACATAAGTGTTGCGATTTATACCTACATGAGATTTGAGGAAAAAGTAATAGAACGGGTGATCTTAATTATTTATATCGTAGTCGAGGAGCTAGGAACAAATATTACACAGACAATTTCGTACGGATGTTGTGCGTATTAAATATTTTCTTAACTCGTAAAGTGTGTAGTGTGTTTAACGTGTATTTTTTCTATTGGTAATATTTATAATTGGTGATTATCTGCTGTAAAAATACAATTTTAATCCAGATATTTAATATCTGTCAAAGCCTAAGAGTAGAGGTATTGCTAATCGATAAGACATTTCGGTTCATTGATATTGAATGGCACGCGATTCCATATTCGTATCATGATAAGGTTAAGGTTAATTGTGTTTAGAATTTATATTTATAATAATCAGATTGATTAAGTAATATTAATGAGTAGGTATAGCCTATAGGATTACGATAAATCAAATTTACGTAACAACTGAATAAAAATCCTATAACAAAAATTATTAACTTTAATGTCTCTTCTTAAATTTTTATCAAGTAATAATTTCTTAACATTGATAACATCTTCAATAATATATAATTTAGTAAATGCACAATATATAGCATTTTATGGGAACTGTTTACCTGTAGTGAAACATGTAGTTGACTTTATGAGACTTACGTAGTATCTATTTTAATATTAGAATTAATGGAATTTTACTTATCCTTTGCAATGCAAATCACATTGTGTGTCTTTGTATAAGCTTAATTAGCATAAGAAAGATAATATTAATATTAATTAACACTAAATAAATGTATACCTTTTAATGTATGCATACTGTAAGTACGTCGAAAATAATTATTTGTTATTTTGCGATAAGTTCAATAAACGCTCGTTTTCATGAAATTTCATAATGTCAATAAATAGCTCCTTCACCACTCAAAGAGAGACAGTCCCTTCTCTCTGTTTCTCTTTGTTCAGGGAGAGCTTATAAGCCAAATTCTTCATAACACCTGAGATCTAAATTTTCTTTGGCACATTTTCCATATACTTAATTTCCATATAAAATTTTTATATAGAATAATTTTCCATAGATAATAAATAGTCTTTATAAACTTTCTTGTATGCAATCGATCAAATGAATAGAAGAAATCGATCAAATTATTATACATTGTTGACGTTTTGGCCAACGATAAAGCACAAAGAGCAACGCTTTACGCTATCTCGAACGTTATCAGTGTATCAGCCGTAGTCCGCGGAGGCGGCCATCGGATCTCAGTTCTGATTTGAACCATGTTGCTCTCAGGTGCGCGTCGCCCGTCGTTGTCCATCGATTCACACGCTGACATCGCCTATACGACTACTGCACTCATCGAAAGTATTGACGAGGTAAATTCATAAATTCATTTAATGACATTTTTTTTTTGGATTTTCCACGTGAATTTTAGGATTTCAATTTAACGATGCTATGTTTTGAGTTGTAATTTTTTATTCTAGTATATAAGTCTTCATATGTTTATTATTTACAGTTTCATGAGGCATTTCGATGATTTTATATTTTTTTTATAAATACTCATTAATATTTTTAAGTAATTAGTTCTAGAAAAAGATAACGAAATTAAAGGACTAATTTTATTTTTATTCATTCATTATGCACTTGGCTTTCAAGATTTTGGCTTATAAATTATGTATAAAGTAATTTTATGCACATTTATCAATATGAGGAAAATTGCATTGAATAAAAAAAAATACAAATAAGGTGAAAATAATTTACCTATCTATACTAATATTACTAAGCTGAAGAAGAAGGCTATAGGCTATATATGTACCACGGGCGAAGCCAGGGCGGACCACTAGTAAATAATAAAAAAGGTGTCTTTTTGTATAACTCAATTATTCAAATAAATAATGAGGTTTTCTATTTATGCATATTTTTAAATTAATTACAAATTATTTGAAGGATTCTCTTGACCCAAACAACAATGTAGATGATGCGATAACATTTGATCAATTGACTTTAATGACGGTCACATATTACATGATCTCCTTAGTAGGTACTATCTGAATTGAACTGGATTTCAAATAAAAGGTGAATTAAGTCGATGTTATCATCATGAATAATTCATATGTATACTAATTCCTTGCCCAGTTTTATTCTGTGGTAATAGGGTCAACAACTCATTTCCTTTTTCTTTCAACAACATCTTTAAGGCATTTATATAAATATGTATTATTTATATAAATGACTTAAAGTTGTTTTGTTTCATTGCACTAATCCTTAAAGCAAGATATGAATTACGTATTGATAAGAAGTAAGATAAATTTTTAGCAAAGGTCATAGAAGTTTGAATCAGTGTTAAATGTTAATGGCCGAACAGGTATCGTGTCTCTACAGAAGGTAGTCACTCCGGGCAGACAATGTTGTCCCTCGGTCTGCCCCCGTGACTGTGCTTGTGTGCGTTCATCGTACACACAACACAAGGCGCACACTTGAGCTATAATACCTAACATTGATTCGTGGTTCGCGAGTCGTCTCAGTCAGTAATGCGCAACGCAGACGGAAACAAGTGTTCTCGCGCGTTCCCCGTTTTATTTTTGTATTATATTTATTTTATTCAAACCCCAGCCTCACAAGTGAAAACCAGTTTTGAATTGCTTATGTATTCTTTTGTGAATACGAAACAGTTTAGCTTTCATACAAAGTGTGTTAAAACGTACGGCGCTCCACCTATTTCGTGTTCTCGTGTTGGGTAATATTCTGTGTCAGTAGCAGTGTTTGTGCTTTTGATAGGAACGTACTATTTCATCGTGAACGTGTTCCAATTTGGGATTTCACCACGAGCGGGCTCAAGGAAGTTTACAGTCAAGTATGTTGGCTTCTTTTTCTTATATATTTTCCTTTTTATGGAACTTGTTATGATCATATGAACTGCATGTTTTGTTTAAATGAATATACGCTATTCAGCATATTAATAGATAAGTATAATGATTGTACCGGCCGCCAAATGTTTGTATCGTTCATGGTCATCAAGCATCACGTCATATATATTTGACTCTACTGATATAGTGGTACTCTTATCTTGAGTGTCCGAAACATTAAATGACTAAATAACAAAATTTGCATTTACACGTGGTAATTAAGTGTTAAATTGCTACGTTATGATGTGCATTGTAATCGTATACAAAACATTTAATAAAATACTAAATAAAACGGTGGAACTGTTACTGTGTAATTATCGGCTCTAGAATTTTTTCTACAATTTGGTAAATATGCTTTATAAAACCTCTTAAAATCTAAATAACATCGCAACACTTGATAGAGCTCTTTGTTTTTAGGTATTTTAGTATATTTCACAATAATAAAATACCTTTATGTGTTCAGTTTAAAAACAATGGCTATTCGTTGCTATTTAAATTGTTATCGTCTTCAATATGGAAGGCTGTTATTCTTTTTATTTAAAAAAATGACTCGGTTCAACGCTCTACGGAAAATGTAGAGAAACCTTGAGTTTCATAATATGTGTAAGAAAATTGTGATCCTGGAGATTTATCGCGATGCGAAAGTTTCCAAGCTTATCTTAATTAAATTATTACGTGATGATTTATATGTGAAGGCAATTTTATATGGTAACTCATGCTACAAGGCCGCAGTTTACGTGTACTTTGTTTAATCACACTTTCGTCGTATTATTAAAACATTGACTGTTATCGTCAATAAATGAAATATTATAGAAGTTCAAATTACAAGTAAATAATTCTAAAACAAATATAGTGATAATTCCTTTTCACTTATATTTCATATGCCTTGTTAATCTTCGCATTTTTATAGTCCGACAGAGGAGCAATACCACTTTGTTTTGAATGTTTTATGATATGACTATGATTAATTATAATACCAGGGTTGAATAAGAATAAAGTTAATTCGATCAATTGAAAATCGTTTTACAGCATCAACAACAACACGACTTACCTTATAACAACCCTGATATTAACGGAAGCGAGGAAGGAGACCGATAAGTTTTTGTTATTTATTATTTGACACTTCCACTTGACCTGTACAAACGCGGACGTGCCTTTGAACATGAAATATTCAAACATCTGAACTTTACGTGCATATCGGGTAATGGTTTACGACTGTTTTATTAACAACATTGATTTATGGACGCACCTACAAGAAACGGTGCTTTAGTTTTGTGATTACAGGGCATAGTTTGTAAAAATATAAGCGAAGCGATTTATAGCACAAGCAAACTACATTCATAGATTAGCGGTTGTTGACGAAGTATGTGACCGGATGTTTATATAATATTATATATCTGACATTTGAATTGCAGTTGCTGTGTAGGATGTAGATTCCTAGGAATTGCAATTAGTATAATTTGTTTACTAGGATATAATAAATCTCTCTTCAATTGTTGTCGAAAATTGATTGTAAGATATGAAATCAATAATTTAAAACAGCTACATTATAAAAATTTAAAGAAAGTCAAGGATGACAGACATATTATGTGTGCCGATTTTTCATATGCTACTGCCTAATACAATATTTTAACATAAAATAGTCTTTAAAACATCTACATTTATTGTTTTTAAATTTATTAAAGGAATGAAAATGTGTCCAGCGTACGAACAGTAAATAAAATACAATTTCAAGATTGTTGTCTACATATTCAGTGAAAGTGAGTTGGGAACCGCGACCCGCTGCAACGATGCTATGTTGTAAGCCTTGTTTGGCCTCTAGAAAGCTCCTCCGAATACACCGTTATTTTCTTAATCGCTTCCTTTTTTGACGTTATACGATCAAGCTGTACTCAATTAATACCAACTCTACATTAAATATGAAAAAATAGAATGATAACAAACACCATTTGTGATATACATAGGCTGTATTTCGTTACATAAAATCCAACACCAAGATCGACTTGTGAGCTCCGTGTGTAATGTTTGCGTTACCCCTTAACACAGTTTCGTGTGAACATAAAATGTTACGTGACATATATTATCATATACAGTCTAAATTGGGTTACGGTGCGTTTGTAAACTTATACAAGAACATTGCAATGGTTATCGATTAAAAAAACACATGCTTTTATTTATTTTAAAAGCACCTGTAATAATACAAATGCTTTAAATTTTTGTAGTGGTTATTAAGTGAAACATCAGCATGTTTCATCATCATTTTAACTAATGTTATGAATTTCGGCAAATCAACTCCATTCGTTAAAGATCACCAATTCCTTATTATTTTATGATACATACGTTACGATAGAATTTTAATAAATGGTTGCTAAAAATAATTTTTGTGTGTCCCAGGAATTAGAAACGTACATATAATTAGCTCATATTAGTCTGCAGTCGCTAAAAGCGAACTGAGTGAAGTAAACAGGCAGAATATATTATATTATATTCGTGATCATGGCTGGTGGCAGTAAATGTGCGTTGTGTCTTCTGAAAATTAAATGTAATGTTATCTATCATCCCAATTTTGACTTCATATCGTATAGCAGATTAGCTGTTACTAGGCGCTTTTTAAAGCGTGGGCGTCTTGCTTCAAACTCGGATGCTAATTATTTATTAGTCCAATACATACAGTACATGCCACCTGCTTGTTATTATGTAATTAATTTTATTTCTGATTGGCAGGTCAAGCTCAAGGTCGCACTTAAGTATTATGCCTTGAAGTCTGCAGTAATTCGAATTTATAGTTATGATCTCATCAGGAAAATTATGTTATTTATATTATGTGCACGAATTTTTAAGACGTAAATCATAATATAGCCACGTTTCTTATATCGATTACTTGATGGCCTTTAATTAGATGAAATGCGTAAGTCATGGATTTCCATGAATGAAAATAGTGACTCAGGTGTTGGCAAGCTCCGTCTACACTCTATACTTTATATCCTACAGAACTAACAAACGGAGCGGAATTTATGGCCATTGATGGCATGACAAATATTTTTATAGCTGTGGAATTAGGATCGTATCGTTAATGCGTTTTTTGGCAACGCTTCCACGAAGTGTCAGTTTTGTTATATCGTGGATCTGAAACAAATAATACCTTTTTGGGACCAAAATCCTTGAGGAGTACCATTTATTAACGTGCTGTTATATATTGAGATTGTTTACAGTTTTCTTTTATTTACTTTGTACGAATGTCATCTCGTTACGTTAAATATATCGTATCAACAGATAATAAAATAACATATCAGATTACGACAGATCCTTGCATCTTTATTACACGGAATCATTTTGAAGTGGCCTTCATTTTTTGTCAATTTAGGTTAGCTTGAGTACCGAAATATATTTAACAGAATGCAACAAACAAATGCCAGAGATTAACGGCTAATTTTAAAACGATATATCTTATTATTTTAATACCGCGATGATATAAATATCACACTGGATGAATTTATAAATGACTGGCGCCAACATTCGGCAGTTTATTATTTGCCGTCCACAACCTACATCTGAAAACACTCCTGTTTATACGCTCAAGTGATGGGTTAAACTAACATTTTAAAGTCATTTTTATCACATACTCAGATAAAACACTGCACAGTCACTGTCTATATATGGATTTCTCATCAAATACAACATTCTTACCAGCGAAGGCTGCAAGTTATTTCCAAGATTCTGTACTATGTAATTACGAAGTAATTGATACATTATTTACCATTAAATGATTATGATGAAGTTGATGATATACCTACATTGCATTAGCACAATCCACCATCGAACGTTGCCTATGCGCATCAATATTGGAATAAGATTTTTGATAAGATAAAGGAAGGATATGCGCATTACGGGCTGGTTTATTTGTTTACATTGTATATATAACCGTTGCTAGATGGTTAAGTATTTAATAGGATTTTTAAGCACTCTTTTATCATATGTATATATGCAAAGCGAACTTTGGTAAGCTGAGCGACGTTCATTTAAGTATTTTCTTAATTATTTCCTTGTCAAAGGTCATTGGGCATTAGACATATTTGACCCGGTTCGTGATGAAAGTCACGTACAAGAACCAAATATGTTTTTAATTATTGAACTTTGCCTCACTTTTCTTTCTAGTATAGCTTCACGACATTAGGACTCTAACTAAATAGTTAATAGTCATAGTGTTCGTTCGTTCGTTCGATAATGTTTTAGTTCCCTTAATTTTCTTTTTAACATTCTCCAATGGTATATAAGCGACCTTTACTACTTTCTTGCGTTAGTTAGATGCACCAATGCCGAAATTGTTTTTGGACGCCGCGAGGCTAATGCAAAAACAAAGTGCTCAATGATTCTCGGTTGCGACTATTCATTTTAGCATAGTTTTCTCTGCTTAAGTGTAATACAGGTCGATAGGCGGACTGTTTATAATTGTATTTTGCACGACAAAGAAAGAAGGCAGGTAGACCTTGAAAGAGCGTGCCAAACGGAAGATGCACGATTGTTATCTCACAGCAGGTGCGAAATTGTCAATGCATCGTTTATTCTGCGGTTGATATGCTTTGCGCAGGTCGTGATTCGATATCTCGTTACTCGTATGTGCACATGCTTTTAGCAGATTCAATCCCACGACCCACTGACCTGATGTCAACCTATTTCTGTTCGCTCGCAATCATTGCATGTAATAATTGTAGCATTGCACACATTTTAATTCTAAATGTTTGACTATTTTCTTCAGTTATAAGAAATTGTTGTGGTCAAGCGAGTTTGCTCTTTTAAGTTGCGACTATTTTGTCAAACAGTTTGACTATTTTGGGATGATTTTGTACCATTAAAGTAAAAAGATTGCAATTGGTATGTTCCAATTAAAAGAGAAATACTTAATAAATTATCATTATCATTTTGCACCTTAAACAATAGACTGTATTGACCTATGTTTGTGTATTATGATTACATATCTATTAGATAAAATGTCATTATAACCTCATTATCAACGTCGTCTCATGATTGTTATGAAGCAAAAGTTTCTTAAGGTACTTTATTGTTTCTCTATTCAAGTTAGTTTTATGTCTGTATAGATATTCCACGATTTCCATTCTATATTGCTCTTATACGAAGAGCAGAACTCGCCGTTCACCGCATAGTTTAAAAGCTCCTTGAACTAGTTAAATTTTGAAATAAACTTCTATAGATACACCCAAGTTTTATGATCAAACTTATCAATGTATAAAAGACACGATGATACTACAACAAATAAAGAATAAAGAACTTTCAAAACAATACATGACACCGCCTAAGAAATAACCTTACATTTAGTCTATGCATTGTATTGGATGCTTTTGTTTAAATATGGCCAAAAGTGCTACTGTATAGCACTACAGGTATATCATACACTTCATGCACTGTCCTACAACGTTCGATCCATTGTTCTTTTATCTACAGCAAGTATATTGTTTTGTTTCTATTTGCTCATTACAGGATATGTCTTGTATACACTGCGTTGTTGTTACTATGCAAGACATGCGTGTTTTTCCTGCATATAGATATGACTTATTTATCTGGTCTCAGACCTTCGGGGCAAGTTTGTATCTATTTACATTATTGTTGTGTAAGATTGCGTTTTTATTTGCGTACGCATAAAGCAATTTATGTATATATGTATAACATGTCAATAATTATGATAAAAGTAAAGGACCATTAAAGGGCGTGCAAAAATTCTTCGATATAAATAAGTTTATATGAAATTAAATTATAATAAGTAATTTAAATATGTTGAAATTTTATAATGGTTTTGAGGCAAAATTTGTGTATAACTGCGATGTTTTTTAGGGAACTGTTTATCTAATAATAATAACATAATATATAAGCATGCACTTAAATATGCAGGAATTCTTAAAATTATTATTTTTGATGTGCTTACTCTATAGATACTGCATGTTTAAAAATTCTATTTCCAAGTTTTGATTTTAAATGTTTGTTTTATTGCATTATCTTTTAAAACGGATGCTGTCTGTCAGGGACAACTTATTTTTTTCAATTTACTCGGTTTAAATATAGCCTAGCGTTATTATTGTTTCTCTAGTTATGACGTAAAGTTTTCGTTTTCGTTTGCGGTTCGTTGGGATATTGTCAGGCGAACAGGTCAGGGCGGGGCTTTAGCGTCACGCAAATAAACTTTGCGGGCAGCTGGCGAGATGTTCGCGTCTAATTTGGTGACGCCGAATCGGTAACGTTGGTACAACGCAATCGTTGCTACGACTCCCGCACTCTTGGCCTGCAAGTCACTACGTCATGGGCAAACCATAAAACAACAAACGTCAATACACCGTGTTGTTTTCCAAACAACTAATTGCTTTTCATCTTGAAATTTGCAGCTGGATTGAAGTAAATAAAACAAAACGTCAATGGGACTGCAAATAGAGATCTATTTTAGAACACTGATATTTATAGTTGATCCGTTTCGAATTGTTTATTTTGGTCGTGCTGATTGACATAAAATGAAAAATATTATCTCGTGATTATAAATTGCGCATAAAGACAAAGGCTTAATAACACCCGCCAATTAATGTAACCGAGTATTGTCGAGACTAAGGCACAAGTCTCAGGATCGTTCCAGAGAGGACGTCAGTGTCCTTGTCTGGCGGCGTGATTGCCGCAGGGAGGGAACAAAAGGAATTTTTTATTCGAAGCACGGTCACTAACCGAGTAGCAGAACGCTCCGGTCAGCAACAAACAGGCCCGGTTCCCTGACCTGAGTACGAAAAGTCTCAACAGAACTAGTTTTGTGTCATCTTGGACAGTATATACCGACATAAACCGATTCTTTGTTACAACAAGTGCTATTTATTGACTCGTGCCTTTCATTAAATATTATTATCGTTACGAAAGTGAAGTGGTTTGCGACATTGGAGTTATTATCTTATATACTTAGTATATTAACTATTGAGCTATAGCAATGAGGTACGTCTCTTACATCAGAAATTTTAACATTGCTATGTTATGTACGGGTTTTGCCTATATTATGTATAGGTATTTTGATCTTGTGCCACAGACGTATATTTTAAATAGTAGTGGTTTTTACCTTTACAACAAATATTCTGTAATGTTATTAAATCTTAAGTATGAAATGAAATGCTGTTTATCTAAAACATGTGTTAGCTGTGTGCGTAAGCATGCGTCTATTCTAGACATATCTGGAGTGTGTATTGCTACTACGCAGTTCTAGTATCATAATTCAATATTGATTTAATATGGAGTCAAAGTCTACCTTGTAATTGTTACAAACGAATTAGTTGATGTTAAGCTAAATATGTCAGTTAAATAAATACCACTGCACGTGCCCTTATCGCTTATTGATTTGTTATAAAATAGACAATTGTCACGGTTTGTTCCAAACAACTGGATTCGTTAATTTTAGTATTTTTTATTTTAGTTTATTTATTTATTGCCCTTTGTACTCATTTATGTAATTGATGATTACAGTAGATATACAGGTTTATAAGTTAGATAATATAATGTTTTTAACAAATTACTCATTTATTATTTTAATATTTTACACATACTAAACATTTATTTATTTTATTTTTGTGATACCATATGATTGACTCCCCTGCAATATATATATATGACAACGTCGTTGCAGTCGTCAAGCTACAGAGTCTTGGTTTTACCTAGATTTTTCTGTTTTCCTCCTAATTAATTTAATTTCAACTTGACTTCCTCGAGTCTAAGACCAGCATGTTAATACTTCTTAAAATACTTGTTTCTTAATCTTATTATGATCTTAAAGTTTAAGTCCGATATGTTGTTGTTATTGTAATTCCGGGAAACAATGCCATTTTTACAAATGCTTTACTATTGATACATGTTGTTTTATCGTTTATGATTCACAGCTGTTTGAGTAATCAGAGTTTCAAAACTTTATCATTTTATTTGTTCGATATGCTTGATATTAGATTAACTATCAGTAACTATGATGACTGGTAATGTCACTTTGATAATATCTACTATATAAAAATAAGTCGGGTTTTCCTTCCTGACGCTATAACTCCAGAACGCACGAACCGATTTCCACGGTTTTGCATTCGTTGGAAAGGTCTTGGGCGTCGTGAGGTTTATAGCAAAGAAAATTCCGGAAAAATTTCAACAGAAAAGCGGGAAAAACGAAGCCATCTGGTGGCGAAACGGAGTTCGCCGAGTTTGCTAGTATGTTTATAACAATAACTTTAATCAAAAGCATCAAGTACTTTTGTACATCACTAATGTCCAGTTTGACAACATGTGGATTAGTTCTCTTCTTAATGTATGAAAATATACTTAAGCCAAAAAGCCAATCATAGGTTATGATTCTATCAGCAAATGGTGAAACCGGCTTTTCTGTTTGGTTGCAGGTGGACAGCGGCGGCGGTGGCTCGACCGAAGTGATGGTGTACTCTCTCGGCTGGGGCATGGGCGAGCCGGAGCGGCGAGGCGTGGAGCGCAAACGCACTCAGCCGCCCGCCGCGCACACGCTCTCGCCTGACGACGGCCACGAGGTGGACGTCCTGCCGCTGCACAATCAAGTAAGACATACTTCACACACTCGCTGGACGATAAAATTTGCGTAATGGTACTACGCGAGCTGCAGTTGCGACGATCAACTGTGGCATCTGAGTTGTAAAGGATACAGATATTGTGCATCCTTTCGAAGGCAAGTTGAGAATACACGGACATGTATAAAAAAGCAAAAGTGAAAGACACCTATAACAACTTATACTTTTTGTGTAAATCCATATAACATGTATGAATATCATGTAGAAGTATCTCAATTTGTGTTAATGTTGAGAGCAATTTTTTTCTGTCTATGACTTTTTAATGGACCGATAATACATTTTAAAATACATCCTCTTCGATAGTTATATGTTGCCCAATATTATTTATACAATATAATTTTTATTTTCACCAATTTATTATAACGAGAGGAAATTTGATCTAGTTTGCATTGCATTACATAAAGCGATTCGTTGTTGATAGTATAAAATAATATATCATAATGAGTAAGCAAACCATCAGTCACTTGCAAAGTATCCGATTCCAAATCTAGCTCACATTATAGTTTTCCTTAAGCATATGCATTAACATATTCTTGCGAATAGATAGGCGTATAACGTACACGCATAAGTAAACAGCACTCCCTATTCGCCTTCATATTCGCGCTAAGAACGGTTCTCCGGAACAGCACGGACTTACTGTACTACTCACGAATGTGTGTACAGTGGTTCGTATACGAATGTTTCGTCCAGTTTCGATGTGCATAACGAATACGAATGTGTCAAATGAACGAAAAACCCTAATTGTTTTTTCCAATACTGATACTATTAGCTGACGTTTGTTGCTTAAATAGACTTCAATGGTTAGTACGCAGACAATATTGGTTCATATTAGAACCTTGTATACACATAGCTTGCAGTGTTTAATTAATACTTTGTAACTAAGCAGTAAGCAAGCATATGTAGAGTCCATTTAAGTTTGTGTTACACAGTACACAGTTGCAGTAGTAGTCTATTAAATAGACTTAATTACTCATACACGGTGGTGTTGTTATGAATTCTCAAATGGTTTATTTTTCTCGACACTAGGAACGCTAGGAACAATGTTTATAGTCGAATCATTCGTTGATTGCTTTGTTCTTCGCCTCTTGTATATTCTGTTGTCTGTTATGAAATAAGCTCCTGTAATGTTACATTTTTGTTCGATTGACTATGATTATGTTATGTACTTTCAATAAAAATTAAACTTTGTGTTAAAGCTATTTTACTAAAACTGCCACTTTTAATATAGGTACTTCACTTATTTTGCTATGAAAAACAATTTACATGAAAAAAGTTGAAAATGGATGTTGGATTCCTTTCTTTTTTTATTTTTTAATTTTATTGAACAAAAAGAAAATAATTTTTCGACTGTTCGTTGTAATGACTTCAATAACTTAAGCCAATGCCAAGCAGCGTATCTATTTGTATGTATAGCATATTACATTATGCAGTACCACCTAGGATTGTGAATAATCGCTTTAGTCTTATAATCCGCTTACGCGTTTATGACGTACTCAGAACAGTCGTACAGCCATTTTGAAAGTTTTTATACGGTCTCTAGATAAATTCCGTTCGTTAACGTTAATGGGAAAATGTGAAGCATTTGCAAGCTAGTCTTGTATCTCTGTATCTGATTTGCTTTGTTACAGTGTTTCTAGTTCTTTGTTCAATGATCAGTAATGAATAGTAACAATTGAAATGTCAGTCTTCTGGAAGCATAGTGCGGAACGTGGCGGAACGTAATCGATTTTTTATTTATATATCTATCGCCGTAACGGTGTTTTTAAATAGCATGAAAAAAAAATAGAAATATATTCGGAATTTATGGTATACTTATTTTGGTTGAAGATAAGAATTGAATTGATGAATGGGATAGCATATTTTCATTTACTGTTGTAAACATTGCAATAGTACGTTGCAATATATTATTTTTTTTAAGTGTAGATGTTGTATAAAAAAATATAGACAAATTGTTGAGGTGTGAATCAACACAAACTAAAAATCCACCAAATAGTTGTTGTAGTTGTTGTCGTTTATCTCAAAAAGTCAGGAATGTCTTTGTAATGAGATTACAGCATAACATATTATTTTATTGTTTTATTGTATTTACATATTATAATGTGTAAAAATAAACGAAAAAACAATTTACTTTGAGATAACGTTGTCATGGTTCTTTCCAGTATGTTCTCGTGTTCCAACCTTTAACTCCGTTGCGAGGTGGTTTTCGGTCGCATGACAACGGGTCAATGCCGTACCGACGCAGTTTGTTCGTATTTTGACTCTCAATTCGATTCACTGCACATCATTTATGTACTATTTATTCACCTACTTACTAACTATATCTGTCTCGCTCTACAATTGGATTGGCATCTATAATAAAATGGTCATAGAAAATCAAAGTGCAGTTAGGCTTTGCAAAAAATTTTTGTTTATACTGCATTTACCTGAGCTGTTTTTATCGGTACCCAGACTGTCTTAGATTTAACAGGATGTTGGTAATATTCCATATGAAAAAAATAGCTTTCATATTTTGTGGGTTATCAGGAAATTTGTTTGTATTACAATAAAACTATCGCGGGTTCTTATCGGGTAAGGTGATGATTATGATAAGAACGCACTGCCAAAAATAACCGAAGCCTGCATTATATATCCACGTGTACAATGTTTGTCAATATTGAGCTCTGATTGTGAGCAATGAATAATGACACAACGCCACCCGGCAACAAAGCATTGGCTAATGCGCTACTCATGGGATTTTATATAACCACAACAATACTCTATGCATTTGTGGCTTGGTTTAGAAAGTTTCTAGAACTTTACGGATGTGCTCGTAATGTAATCTATATAATGAATATACAACATAAAAAGCAATGAATATCGACATTATTGTATTACGTTGACGTCATAATCATAAGCGCACGATTCCGGTAATTATTGTAGACAATTTAATAATATGAATGTTTTTAATTGTAGGTATTGGAATTAAAAAATGCTGATGTGTATGCAACTTGCAGGTGGGCGGTCATACAAGACTGTTAGTATTAAACGATAGCACCGTGATCAAGCCGCTCAACATCAGGGAGCTGCATTTCTACCAGAACATTCCCGAAGACATTCAGAGCTTCGTACCCAGATACAAAGGTGAGCATTACAACTTTGGAATTGTTCAGTTTCGTTTGCTTTTAAGATTTCGCTGAATGTGTCATAATCATTCATTTGCATCATTTTTTATCGATTATTAATATTATTATATCATTCTACGTGTTGTTTTTTATTTAGTCCTCAATATACTGTTTGATGTTATTGCATTTTAGAGCAGTAAGGAAGTTTTTAACACACCTGTAATGTTTTATAAATATGTTCAATGTTTACAAAGTGCGAACTGAACGGTAATTTCGTTACACGATTTACGTCACGGAAAAAAATATGGTCCGATACGAATGCGATTCATTTTATATTTAATCTTATCATTTATATCAACGCACTCGAATGTTTGAGGATGCGTTAATTTGTTGACATGGATAGAAAATTCGTTTTAGAATCACATTTAATCAACTTTCCTTATTGCTCAATTGATCGTGACCATCATACCAAAATATGAATAACGTGATAGTGTGATGCCTGAGAGATACGCAAACCCGCCGACTGCAATCACATAATTATCGTTAAGTTAACTATTGACTGCATCGTAATTCGAGCAGAGTAATTTGTAAACCATAAAGTATAGAATTGGAAAGTTTATGCCTTCATCGCGTGCGAAAACGCACCAAGTGTCGCACGCACTTCGCCGTGCGTTTTGACTTTCAAAAGCGGATATTATGTTCATACGTATTGTATAATTTAATACCTTTATCTAAATAAATGAAAGAACTTAATTAGTAAATAAAAAATACCGATAAATGATATCTAAAGTACCGTGCTTTTAGATAAAAAGTGCTTAATATGCACACTTTATAATAAATACTTGTAAATAATATATTATGTACCGTGTAAGTAGTGAAATGATGTGAGATGAGTGATGAGTCGCTTAATAACAGACAGCCTCAGAGGTAGAGAGATGAAAGGTGTCGACTGTATTAGGATCGAGCCTAATGCTCGCGGGAGGCGGGTTTGGTCGCAAGAGCGCGAGCGGGAGAGGGCCAGGGTCAGGAACACAATATTAGTTTCCTTGTTGTCGCAAGGGTCGCGGCACTGCGGCGGGCGGAGCGACGCCGGCGGCTCGTCACACAACCGCCCTCTATTAGCGCCCTAGCGGTAATTTTACATTGTGGGTTTGTAAACCTTTACTTAAAGCCTACACACACCGCACCCACATCGCAACATCCTACACATCAGCGTACTGAACAATATTACTGTCACACTCAAACATATTACATTGTACATTACAGCATAGACACCGAATACAGATATACAAAACAAAAGATATACAAACCCTTTTTAACTTACGTTAACCGTACTATTTTCACTTTTCATTAAAGTAACGCTGGCAACTTGCACGATAGTAAGTAAATAATAATGTATTTATTTTATTGCAAAGAGTTGGAGGTGTTCAACTTTTGACTGCCATCGACTTTTAATGGAATGGCAGGCTTTCAACTTGCATAGATTGTCCGTTTAAACATTATTTATTTGTAACAAAAAAATAGCAATTGAAATATTTACCCCATGCTCGTGTAATCACGCAATTGAAACGTAAAAAAATAGCAATTGATAGCGTATAGCGAGGCTCGCCTAAGAGAGCTCGATCGGGCAGCAGTACTTATGATGAGGCCGTTTGTTGCAGGCGTGATGCAGGCTTCTCACACGGGTGGCACGAAATTGGAAAAGCGGTACTCGCCATGTTTCCGCGACGAGAACGGGCGCAAGCAGTCGCTGGGCGGCAAGCGCAAGCGCGACGACGTGTTCAAGTGCGTATCCGGGCTCGGCCGCGCCCTCGCCGTACTCTCCTCGACACTTGTCATGTGTCCTTTATCATATTTCAGAATGTTTGACGTACGCCGGCCCGCCGGCCCGCCGGCCCGCCGACGTCGCCATTTATTCATACCATCGCAATACTTACACGAATATCCCCCTAGTGAGCGATGCACTCTAACACTGCGAGCCTCCGATGACTTGCATCGTGGAGTCGTGGTAATGATACTATTTGATTGCAATGTAACAATATAACGATATGGACTACACTTGTGTTTCAATAATTAGCTCCTTCTTTTTTCTGTGGCCCGCTGAATGTTTGCGCTGACTGTCCGCTTTCCTATTGCAGGTTTAAAGTACACCGTAACGGCAATGCTAGCGAAGTGTTAAAGAGCATTGCGCATATGGACAATTCTAATAAGCAATGTAAGTGTGCCACCTCTATTATACTAACTACATATTGAGACCTCATTTACCGTAAATAAATGTTCATTGACATTACACTAACACAACGCCATCTAGTTCCCAGCGAATGCATATTGTACCCAGTATGCATACTAAGACACGTATAATTATGAAAGCGATAACATAAATTAATGAACAAAAGAATTCATACGATTGTATATCTTGTTCATAAATGCAATATCACGTTACATCAGATAAACGTTGGATAACAATTACTTGTAGAGTGATTGAGAAACAAAAAGTTACGTACAATAAATTTATAATTTTATTATTTATTGTATATTCATAAAATAAATTATTCTGACTTAATTTACTGAGATATCTTGTTGAAAATATTGATTTAGCAATCAATAATTATTATCAGTTTTTATATCACGACAAAACCGTTACTGCAATTTACATGTATTTGTAATAATAAATCTTATTTCTGTCTTTGTTTAAATCACCGCTTAGAAAATATTCCATCTGTGTTTATCTGTTATTAAAGAGATGAGTGTAGCGAGATTAAAATAAGTTTTATTCGTGATGGAACCATTAGCGTCAATTACTTAGAAATCTATACATAATCTTCTATTATTGTTACACGTTATTTCTTTGTGGAAATGTTTTGAAATGCGGTAAATTACGTAATGTAATGAAAAATAATATTATACTCGAGAACCAAGTCCAACCAGTCAATTTGGACATTTATTTATCATTCAATCTCGTAACGTAATACCAATATCTGGGCATCATAAAAAAAATCTTAACTGTATCTATGGATATCACGTAGAATCCCTAAGGTTAGTTACACTCAATAACCCGATAGTTTTAATTCACCAAATGGCGCATTGCATGCATATGGCATTTTTATATTTGAAACATACCAACGCTCAATGACACTGTGTAGAATATAAGTCAGATTGATATATTCCCTAAGGCCATGTTCAGAATATTTACTAAACCACTGTACTAGATTGAAATTTCTTTAATTTATTAAACTTTTAACAGTTTACTCTTGTGGGAAATTTACTTTTGTAAGGTTTGAACCAAATATAATGAATATGACGATGAGCATCAGAGTTGTATGTAAACAATATGCACCCAACCTTTGATCAAGTAGTCGGTTTCAAATTAAATTATTAGCATCTAGAAAATAAAGGCCGCCATGTATTTTAAGTTTTCGAGTTTTGATGTTATCTTTCAATGAAATTATATTCAGCTATGAAAAGTTACATTTTACAATTTATGTAATCAAGACGTTGTTACTTATAATATAAAATATTAGTTTCTTTTCATTTTGCCTTAATACAGGCGGTATTTATTAACTTTTGATTAGTATACGAATACAACAACGTAACTAACACGTGATTCTAAATTAACAATTATAATTATTTTTACGAAACTGCATTCAAATGGCCAAAACAAGACCGAATTTAAATGCACCATCGAATAAAAAAACTGGTCAAAATTTGTACCGAGTCGAAAGTTCTGAGTTAACCAACTAAGAAAAAAATAATAGTAATAATTCAAATTTAGAACGTTCTTTTGGAGTCGGTTGAAAACATTGAAAAAAAAACAAAGGACGCGATTAAAATTTTCAGATTTCCTAATGATGGAGAACATCACCTCGTCGTACCGGCGGCCGTGCGTGCTCGACCTGAAGATGGGCACGCGGCAGCACGGCGACGACGCGAGCGCCGAGAAGCGCACCAAGCAGATCGCCAAGTGCGCCGCCAGCACCTCCGCCACGCTCGGCGTGCGGCTCTGCGGCATGCAGGTGCGTTGTGCACCGCTTATGCTCATTACGTGTTCGATATTTATGTATTCTTTATTGTACACAATAACAACAAATACAAAACAGACATACGAATACCAAAGATAGAACGAATAGCAATAAGAATTGTAGAGATGAGAAAATTTGAAAGAATAGCAACCGTTGCTACGGTTAGGCAAGATACGCAGGTTCGAATCCTGCCTCGTGATCAAATTTTTTCTATTCTTTCAAAATTTCTCATTTATAAAGCATTTCAATGCTATAAAACTAAAAATTAAAATTGTAGAGATTTCGATCCACGGAGGATTTTAAGTCGACATGAATAGGTTAGATTAATTTGAGTTAGAGAGGTGTAATGAATAATTATTTTCGAGAATCAGCAGTAAAATCAGATTTATCGAGTAAAAATATATCAAAATATGTACCACTATGGCTTGCGAGTAATGGAAGTTTTGAGAAATTAAAGGAATTCCTAGTGTAAGGTTTAAATAGAATAATAGTTTAAACGTTAAAGTTTAAAAGAATTGAAGTAATTCAAAAATTGTGTTAAGACGTGAATACTCAAACGGAGTATTTATTATAATGAAATAGGAATAGCATTACGTAATTCGTGGCCAGTATGCGGTTCGTTTTCTATAGACATAACAACACACACAACACGAGAGTATTTGACACAACGTTATGTCATCACATTATAATCTCATTTAATAATATTATACACGTTTATCCGCTCTAGTATATTTCCGTAACTCATTTACTCCCATGAAGATCCATTTAAAATAATAAGAGCGTTTATATAGAACTTGATTCGAAGATAAAGATGATGTGATGTTAATTGTTCATTAAAGGGAAGAGGCGTTCACTTAAATGTAAAACATTAAAATCGTATTGTAGAAACATGTTTTGTTTAATAATAATCGTACTAATCCTACTAATATTTATGATGATGAACAAACACATTGTTACTCTTTCACGCAAAAACTTCTGAACAGATTGCTATGAAATTTGGTACGTAGACAGCTGGACAACTGGAATAAAATATAGGCAACTTTTTATCCAAATATTCCTACGACATACGGACTTACGCGGGTGAAATCGCGGGGCGCAGCTAGTATTATAAATTCGAAAACTTGTAAGGATGTGTGTGTGTTTGTTGCTCTTTCAGACAAGAAGTACTTAACCGATTGCAATGAAATTTGGTACGTAGACCTCGGGGCGCAGCTAGTATGTTATAAATAATTAGTTTATTGTAAGTGAGGGATACATATATATATTTTCTCAATTATCTATTAAATGTAGTTCAATGACGTAAATAATTGATTATATTGAGTTGATCTACATTTTAATTTCTTTTGATAACTGAATTTACATTGGTATTTGTGATGAAATTTAACCATACACGAGGAAAATTAATTGTTTTTGGATTACGGCCAAGGTATCGGTCGGCGTTCACATTCTTCCATAATTCTGTAATTTATTATTGAATCGTTGATTAAAAAGGTTGCTTGTTAGTGACACGCTAAATAAACGAGGGTTTATTTAAAGCGATATAGCGGAGTCGTTTCATCGTTATAAATATCTTTTGACACTTAACTTCTTATAAAGTTACTAGTTTTTGCTCGCGGCTCCGTACTTGTTAATTCGGAGTAGTTTAATAGATGTTATTATACATGTAAACCGTCGTCTTGAGTCACACTATCTATTAAAATCGAATCCATGGTCACTGCGGAGATCCGCCATTGAGCATAATTATTTTGTATATTTCTCATCATAACTCGGAAACTAACTGTCCGATTTTAATAATTTAAAGAGGTATATAAAGTAACATAATTAACCTTGATTATAAAGTGATTCATTTTAATATAGATCAATAACATCATAAGAAATATCATCATCTTAAAATTACACTCCTTTTTTTAACTAATGAATTTTAACTAAAAACGGTTATTGTGGCCTAACTATAATAGTTAGACATATGCTCTCGCGAACAATTTTCTTCACAATAGTATGTACTTCGACTGTGTAGAACATTTGTATCATTATTAGATTTAGCAACGCACACCAATAACCAATATTTTTAGGCATGTTTTTCATACCTTGGGATACATTATACCCACGTTGTGCCCGTTCCCGTGGGAATTTTGGGAATTTTTATACATATAAGCCTTCCTCTTGAATCATACTATCTGTCGAAATAACCGCAATTTGTGCAGTAGTTTTTGAGTTTATCGCGAACATACAGAAGGATAGACGCGGCCGGGGACTTTTTATAATATGTAGTGATAATAAATGGTCAAAAGTGAATGAAGCGGAAATACTGTTGATTTAAAGTAACGTTAAATTATTTTATTACAATGTCTGTAGAGTGTTATAAGTTTTCTCTTTTGTTGTTTTCGCCCTGGAGGTTGGATCTTAAGCTGTGTTAAATAATTATTCACGTAATAATAAATGGGCGTCGCGCGTTCAGGTGTACGTGCCGGAGACGGGCGCGTGCCTGCGGCGCGACAAGTACTGGGGCCGCGGGCTGACAGAGAGCGGGCTGCGCGACGCGCTGCGCGACTTCTTCGCGGGCGGCGGCGGGCGGCGCGCGCGCGTCGTGCGCCGCGTGCTGCGCGACCTCGACCTGCTGCGCCGCGCCATCGCCAAGCAGACCTCCTACAGGTTCTACTCGTGGTGAGTGCTGCATATGCGACACGGATTGCTGTAGTTATCAGTGATTGCATGTCTTATTGTATTGGGTGCATGACAATTCATTTCTTTTTTTATTAGTGATAGTTGAATTGTGTGAGAGAAACTTGAGAAAAGTATATGTTAGCTTTTTATATAGGTCTGCATAATTTCGTTGCTTAATATCATATTTTTCTTTTCAGCTCTCTATTAATAGTATACGAAGGTGACGTCAGTTTACATCCGGAAGACTCCGGCGTTTCCACATCCGAGTACGAGGGCGACGCGTCGAGCAGTTCGGCAGAAATGGGTCCGTCCCCCGGGCACTTCGACATGTCCACCCTGAACGACGAGATGCCCAACTCGGAGCGCAAGCGCGAGCCGTTCCAGCCGCACTGCGAGGAGACGATGGGCGGGTACGAGGAGGGCGAGGCGGGCGGGCCGGCGTCGCCGCGGGCGCACCCGCCCAGCCCCGACTCGGCCGACAGCTGGATGGCGTACTCGTCCGCCAGCAGCGAGTCGTGGCGCGCGGAGGGCGAGGCGGAGGGCGAGCGCGAGGCGGAGGGCGGCAAGCGGCCCCGCACGCGGCCCGCGTGGCGCGCGCCCGACGAGCGCGTGGACATCCGCATGATCGACTTCGCGCACACGGCGTACGCGGGCGCCGCGGCCGAGTCGCCGCTGGCCACGGCCACGCCGCACGACGGGCCCGACTGCGGCTTCCTCACGGGCGTGGACTCGCTCAAGCGGCTGCTCACGGAGATCCTGCTGCCGCCGCCCTACAGTTAATGAGCGCCGCGCCAGTGCGTCGGATGCTCCCGGACTATCCCTTGAACTGTGAACCGTTCGACTGACTTTATAAATAGTGAGTTACATAAGTGGATCGCTGCGCTACGCGGCGGGACGTTCTCAGGGTAATTTCGTTTCGATATCTCATCGTCGTCCACGTACGGAAGCAGCGGTCATAGCACTTAGTGAATGTTGGCGGTACAAAATCTATTATTTAAATGTTAAAATAAATTCAACGGGACCCAGTAGGTGTTCAGACTTGTTTAAGTATTATCATATAAGTTATTCCAGATTGACATGCTTTTGAATTAAAATAAGGTCTTAAATTGGTTTTGAATTAAAATAAGTAGACATTCCCCGATAAGCTCAGGCTGTGTATGTCTTTAAACAAAAATTGACAAATTATTGTAAATTGACGTATATATAAGCTTTTTCTGTATCATTTTCGCATTTAGAATCCCACTTTTAGTTCGCTTTGTAAATACGACATTGACATAATTTATATAATATGTAACCCGGACTACAGTTATAAAATCCCAGTCACCCAAGCCAAAGTTATTTGTAATATTATACCGAGTGATTGTGAATAGTTAAAAGTTTTCTATAATTTTGTGCAATTGAGTATGTACATAACTGATAATAAAAATATTGCATGTTTTATAAATAAATATGTCTAAAATAAATATGATATATAATTGTATGATGCTTTGTAATTTAGTGTGTAATTGGTTTCCTTGATGTTTAATGGTGGAATGTTAGAAGAATAATTTGGCAAACAAACAGTATTATTACGTGGTCGTAGTGCCAGGAGTAGGAATTATATCAGTTTCAGTGTTGATATTGGCGAGCAGGTGCTAGTATCGTAATATTTACACTGCCAATGTGAATGAACATGATTGTACCTAGCAATCGTATGGTTTGCGCTAGAATGATTGATATATGGGTCAGATTAAACGACTATTTTACTTTGCGCACGAAATATTATATTTGTTTGACTACTTGCGATAGCCAACATTCCTTCGTGCGGCGTTCGTCTTTTATTTGTTCTTTTTATAGTGGGATAAATTTATAAAGTACCTGGTTTAATTAGGATGCTAGGCTGTATCAAATTATCATTTATCTTTACGTCTGTTATTTTAAATAACTGTATGACACTATTTTGTTAATAAATTTTAGGTATTGAAAATATTGTGTTTTATTTTATTTCAGTGGATAAGATGCTAGTCCAATGTACAACACATAAGCAGAAGATTTGATTATATTTTATACATTTATACTAAACTAAACAAGCTAAGCGCTAGGACTCGCTTCATGTTTAAATTATGAAAGATTTTTTTCCTTTTCTTTTATGGAAACCGGACAGTAACGAACACTAAAAGAAAGTTTTATCCGTTTCGGAAGGAATAGTTCTGAAGTGCGTACAAAAATTTAAGAGATTCTTTATTTAAATATAAAGATTATTCTTTTTTTTTAGTTTCTTATCTTTATTGTGTTGAAAAAACTTAATTACCACTAGCTTTGTTGAAAATACTAAATTACCACTAACTAATTATGATAGCCGCTTTTCAGCTTAACGCTTAGCAAATAACATTTTGCGCTTCACTTATCTTTTACTTTAGATAGAAACTAAACAAATAATTAACCATTGGTAATCTATAGCACTCGAATAAGTATACACCATGTTCTGATTTTATTACATCCATAAATACGTAATAATACGTAAAAAGTATTTTGTGTCGGTCTTATTTGCTTGGCTGTATAACTATAGTCCTTCGACTTTAAACAAGTTATTAAGAATGTTATAACCATTTTCCCGCCGATTGTCCGAATGCCCGTTGCCGAAATTTATGTAATTTTTAAATGGTAAGTACCTATCTACTTGCGTTTATGATTTTTGATTGGATTTTGAAAATTCGTTTTCTGGATTTTGGTCAAGGTAAGACTAAGTTAAATTTCCAAGTAAACGTTTTCACTGTAAATCATATTTTTTTAGTTCATTCAACACTTTCTTTGAAAATGGCAGAAAGTAGTGAAGTTAAGGCATTGGAAAAGATTTCTACAGAAGTAGATGAAATGCAGTTGAATATTTTGTTATCAAGCCAATGTATTAAAGGTGAATCTTTTTTTTACATATATAAGACTTTCATGAAATAATATGTAGGTACCTACTTAATCAATAATGTTTAGCTCAAGCTTTTTTGGTGGATAAATTGAGAAAACAATCAGAGCGACAAAAAGAATTGTGTAGTTTTATTAGCAGTGCTAATTTGAAATTGAAAACTGAAATAAAACTGGCCGAATCCGAGTTTAATAGGTAAAATATTCACTTTAATTTATCAACGCATAAAACTTTTGGTAAGTAATGAAAGTGTAATAATATGTTATTTATCAAATTGTCGTATATTTATAGTTTTGCGGTTGCCTTACAAACAATAAAATCAGCAAATGTGGAATCTAAAAAAGAACTTTTGTTGATAAAGGAAAGACGATTCGAAATAGAAGAAAGAGTCAGGAATGGAATAAAAAAGTATGAAGACTTATGGTTGGTGTCTAAGACAAAATATGAAAGTATACCATTCATCAAAAGATATATGGAAGCAAAAAATAAATGTCAAACTATTAAGGAAAGCATTAATATACTGAAAAATGAATATGATAAGCTGTGTATTTTTAAAAATAATAAAATATGTGAAC
>NW_024045134.1:3149-6373 GCF_012273895.1 Zerene cesonia | reverse complement strand
GCTTTTTACATAGCACTACTGTAGTATTTACAATATGAATTCATTCTTTTCACGAGGATGTCTGCGAATTTTTGAAATGTATTTTAACTAAAATAAACAACAACAAAAATAAAAAAAATTCCATGCAACTAAACTAACAATAAACGCCATTATAAAAAAGATTTCGCTACGCAAAAAAATACACTGTTTCGAAATGTACCATCATGTAAAGAATGAATCTATTTATCGCTCTTTTCTTGGACTATCCATCTTTCCGCGCATATGTTATATTGTATTATCAATTTATAGGAAATCAGACATGCTGAGACGGAATCGCATGATGATTATTTGTCGGAAAGCTCATGACCAGCTTATATACGTCGTATGTTAACTAAAGATTGCGATAGCCCAATAAAAGAGTTTAGGAGCTCCCTCCCCGCTCCTCAACGTGGACTCCTCCCTGATTTTGAGTCCCCCGGACTACAATCACAGAATCTATGTCTTAAATTTACATTTGTTTTTCTGTTTTAAACATCCTTAAATATCCTATGTATACTACCACCATGTACATACCATATTTGCGTTTTAGTTATTTATAGTATTGTGCGTAGCTTCTGATATTTATGAAAAATTTTTGAAAGTTCAGTATTATTTTATCTGTAGCGCAGATATTTGATTTGAATACGATGATGTTTATAGATCTAAATGTGACGCTTATATAAAACATGTATATTATATACCTGGCGAAATAGTTTTTGAAACCTAGCTAGAACCGAAAAAAAAAAATCGCGATCTAATGAACTTTACACCCTTCAGACGGTAATAATAAAATGACTTGAAACATTCTCAAAGAATTTCAAACGTCTAAACTAACATAATATATTATAAGCCTTTGCTGACTGTTAAACTCTATGTATAATAAGCTGATTTTTATTAGCTTATTTCATAAATTTATCGCATATTAATGATACAAATACTTTGAACTTTGAATCACTGCTTTTATGGACAGACGACCTGAAATGGCAGGAAGCAGATAACTCGGGCCGCTGGTGAACGGTCGTTTCGACAATCTACGTGATGGGTCTTTGTCCAATATGCATATGTCCTCTTAAATGAATGTAACATATGACATATATGTATAAATATTTACGCTACCAATAACATTAGAACGTATTGCACCATTCCACAAATCACGTCTTTTAAGACTCATTATTATACCACTAATTATATCGATATTCCATATTGCTATTTATCCCTAAATTCTTTTAAGCTCTTTAATTATTATAAGTTACATTACTTTACTAAACATCGTAGGCATATTTTATATGTATACTACAATGACTACATCTTTTCTATATATCTTACTACTGAAATTATTTGTAGCAAATTCGCATCTTTTTTATTCTAGGAAACTTTTTAGAGTACTATCACAGTTTTGAGTAACGTTGAAGCCTTATCTAAAGAGCTATTCATGTAAAAACAATAATGATTTATCTATGTACATTCCTATTGTTTTAGCGAGCCAATTGTGGTGAATTATTTTAAAAATAAATTAATAATAACTTGTCTTAGTTTTACAGCTAAAGTAACATAATAAGTATAAGTGGGTTGTTTTATAGATTTTCTTCTATTTAACGTACTATTTACATTAGAGGTGACAGCGAATTCTTTTATTATTTTAGAACGCTTTAATATTTCGTATAAGTTTTTTAATACGAATAGCTCCTTATACCAAAGAGCTTATGCAATTTTGCTAGCCTACAGTACAATCACGATGCAATAAATAAATGTTATATACAAAATAAAACTTGTTATCAAATTTATTTATTCGGTATCGCAAAAATCCTCTAAAAGACTAGAGTTTAATGCACAAAATCAATTTATGGAGCTAACAATAATGTTATCTGTTAAAAAATTATCGATAATTTTTTTTCTTTGGAAAGCACATTATGTTTCAATATTGCGTTACAAGTGGCCAAGAGTACCATGTACGTACGCTCAGAAATTATCACCTTAAGCTGGTCGTCATTTTTTGATGTAGTTATTAAATATCTAGAACTTTACATGCGCTTTCTTCGCAAAATGCTACAGTACGGGCTATACTATGCGAACGGTTCTCCTGCCACGGGATTCCGCTCGTCGCGATGCCACAGACCTTAACCTTCATGGTACGTGGTTATTCGCTATCTTCTGTTTTTTCAACACATCCGCCAATGATAAGAGCGCATGCGTCTATATCTATAAGAATTGTAAAAGAGAATTGTTCAAGATATAAAACCGCATGGGCGAGTCCAACCATTGCTTAATCTTTTAACTTCGGGACCATTTCCTTCAATGTTTACTGCACATCGCGATAACGCTCATTCCCTCACTTCGTCTGTGTATCATGCGTACCTATAAATTGTGAGGGGATGCCGCGCAGTGCTGCGTACAACTTTCATATTATATTGTGACTAGTGTGTTGAAGTGGATTCCCACTGAAGAACGGCCCGTATGGTATTGCGCTGTTAGCCGGATGACATCTGTCGACTTTATTTGGCGCACAAACTAAACTAAAAAAAATATCCTGAAGTAAAACCAGCCACTATTTATATTTCTTTTTTAATTTTCTGTATTGTTATATTTAAAATTATTATAATAAATAAGAAAGTACCCAATAAATTTGTTAAAATCAACTTCTATTTATGGATAGATACCAAGAATGTTTGTTAATAACAAAAGTTATCGCATCGATGATCGTACATACAGTATTCAATAGATACCTAAACTACATTCCTATATTATTTACAACACAAATTTTCATTTTGTGCCCGCGTGTTAGCGGCAAAGTTAAAGCTTAACCAATAACCCTTAGTTACATATATACAATAAACATTTTTTTTTGTCTTTTTTTGTTTTTTTTCTATCGCTCGGCTAATTTTTTAGCTAACGTAGGTAATAAACATTTTATCATTTCATGTAAAATTTGGACATATATTTGACTTGCAATAATAATTTGTGAATAAAATTTGTATGAGTTTATTTATTGAGATATGTATGTATAATGCCTTTGTATTATAAAATTTTAACGATAAGACCGCCGTGTTGTGCCCTTTTGCAAATTGTGCAAATAAAGAGTTAGGTATCTATCAGTCAATCAAACAATTAAAGTTATTATGTCAAGCAATTTTTTTTTTATAATTTTGAAATTTTGACTTGTAGTTTTTCAAGGGAAAACAAATTTATAGAACTAAAATCGTTACATA
>NW_024045134.1:0-3049 GCF_012273895.1 Zerene cesonia | reverse complement strand
CTATCGGCTATTGTCTTCGCCGGCCGAGCTCGCTAATCCCTCCGTTCAATACAATCCGGCAGCGATGGACCATATGTATAGTGACTTAAAGTTCAAATTAAATTGGCAAAGGGATATCGAAGAAAAACACGTGTGTTCACTTCTACTGTTTATTTTATACTAAATGTTAGAAAATATAAATAATGTTGATTAATTCCGAACATATAGTATTTACGATGACGTCATTAATGACAATGTTTTAATCGAAATGGATGAGTGGATGGTTTTTTTCCCTTTTATTTTTTTTATACAGTTTTTTTATTGATATATTTTTGTGCAGCTTTATAAAAATACAATGAAACAATTAATTAGGTGATGTCGCTTTATTATAAGCCGGTGGACGGAATTTAGATTAGGGTTTGTAATTTAATAACATAATCTATCGATAAGATGAATGAATATGAGATTTACAATTGAATTTAAATGTAAGGAAATATCTTGATTTCTGTTCCGTTTAATTGTACAAAAGTTTTGTACCTTTGCAATTTCTTGGCAAACAAAAAAAACGAGCAAGTAAGACTTGATAGCACAGTTTAGCGCTTCTCCTTTGTAACCACTCACTCTCTCTCTCCTTGTTTCTATGAACCCGATTTAAAAGGAATATTTCGATATTTTTACCATTATTTTTTTATTGTTGTTATATTTTTTATTCATCAAAATGCGACAATTTGATAATGCTTCATGATACAAGTTAAAGCATGCGGTTTATTTTTTACAATAAAAAAACAAATGATGTGATGTAACTTTTTGAATACGGTAATTTATATTTTACGCTTACAAAGGAACATGTTTCAAGGGCAAAAAGAATGATTGCTTCTATAGCTTGTGTTAATCTGGTACATACGCTACATCACTGGTAAGTATTCAAAATCCGCTCAGCGGTTTTCGAGTGAAAAAGTAACAAACATACATTCCTACATTTGAAGTTCAGAACTTTCTCATTTGAAGTATTAGTTGGATTTATAGTTTTAATGTGATGATGTATATAATGACAGCGTATATTCTTTTACTTTTTTTAATTTTTGTTTTTTTTTTTACTTTTTTCATGTGAGTCTAATGAATGAATGAATTAACTTGATATTTGAGGGTAGTTAAACTTTATAGGAACAAATAACGTACTCGCCGTATACATAATGTAGAATATTTACATTCTACTGTTCTGAAAGCCCCTGAAATTTCCTACTTTTTACTTTTAGTACTACGATTAAAGAACCTTCTTATCTAAATTTATCAAGTCTCGAATAAAAAGCATCACTAACATTTTTTTTGTATAGATATTTACATATCTTTTAAGCGGTATTTAACGGTGGCTAATTATAAATTTATAAACACATATTAGTAGTAGTATAACACCTAGTTCGAACCGGATAGAACTCGTTGTAGCCCTACTTCGGGAATTAGCCGTACCATATACACAATTAAATATGACAACAACAATATTTACATATCTACTTTTTTACCCTTTATGCGCTCAATAAGCCAATTTATCTAAACATACCTATACGAAAATTTAATTACATTAAGTCCAATCAACATGGGTTCGTTCCATAGTCATGTGATCTATCAAACTCTAACTCAAACTCAAATATTTATTTATTGAACTTGCATTCTTATAGAAGTACTTTTGAATCAACATAACATAGTTTCAACATTTACGACCGATTCGGGAAGCATTTTCGATAAAGCCGGCAAGAAACTCACAAATTTAATTTTCAAATCATATAAGTCAAATTATGGAGGATGGAGTTAAGGTTTACTCTTTAATCCTTAACATCTGAGCTGAAACGCGCGAGTGACAGTTGAATTTTTATGCAATTGTAATTTTTTTGTCATTTAATAATCGTTTCTTTATGAACTGTACCGGAGAAGTGACGACGTAACCTTTTTTCATACTATAGTCAGGCCACTCAATTCACTATTGCCTGTGACTACACACATTGATACATGAATTTTTTCAAACCCCTCTCCCGCATTCGGCCCTCACATTCACCAAATGGACGATCAAATGGCGCGAAATGCCAATGCTCTCCCGCTTAAATTGTCTATATCTAACCATAACATTTAATTTTATTCGCACAGCCTCATCTTTATTATTAAATAAAATAACACATAGATGAATGAGAAAGTAATCCGAGAATTATGCTATTATAATAAACGGTTATTTGAATTCGCTACTAGAGAGGGTGAAACTTCTATGACGTTTCGTGTAATAAAACAAGAATAAAAATATCTGGAACTATAGGTAGATAGTACGCTTATAAATTATATTAATAAATTGAAATTTATATAATTAACCTATAATTAACTATTAAATTGATGGAACTTTTGGATGTTTTTTCTACACGTATACCCGTATTACCGAAACTACATAACCGTTTCTAACCTAGTATTTTCATAAGTTAGGATTAAATGAACGTTTACGTTTAAATATATAGTTTTTAAAGTCAATTTCTGACGTATTATACGCTATTTCTATGTATACTTATGATTAATTTAGAATTTCGAAGGAAACTGCTCAAAATGCATTGAATTGCATAATTACAGTAGCCCTGAATTTTATTTTTTATTTTATTTTATTTTTTAAGGATCACAAATGGTTGTTACATGTAAACTTAAGCTACAGATCGTTTTTAAATATAAGTTGGCGTATGCACATCCTATTGTATGTGACCACAACTTACACACAAGCGTTAACTTAAATATATGATATCAAACAAAGTCATAACTTAGAGTAAACCAAGAGTAACAAAGAATATAGCCTTAAAAATTATAATCATGCATGTAGATAACCCTGCTCCAAGTGCTAAGATTTTTGTAATGAAAAAAAAAAAACACTTATTCATTAAATTAGGACAGAAAAAGCTTCATCATCTTGTGCTTTATTCTAGGCCATTTATCAGAAAAAATATCAATATCCATTAAATTTAACAATGAATTGTAATGCCTTAAGGTTCTTATGATAGGTGAATTATGTTTCGTATTAGTTTTACATGAGGGCAAAAGAAAAAGT
>NW_024045133.1:3111193-3113776 GCF_012273895.1 Zerene cesonia | reverse complement strand
CCTTTGCTTTAATTTTTTTGGAGTTATAACCGAATATGTGAAAAAAGCGGCCAAAGATGGCGGGTTTCACGGTACATAGTATGAATTTTAATATACCAAGACTTAAATTGTTTGGAATACTAATATCTAGTTACTGCAAATATTCGTTATTTTTAAGGTAATTTCTTTTTTAAGGCGTGATAGTAGGTTATTTTTAGGTTACCATATTTATTTTCCCGATTAAGATAAGACAGGTTTTCTTAATACTAGATATATTAATGTATACCTTCAAATGTTATATATAGATATATAGTATCACATATTACGTAGTTTCATAGCGAACAAAAAAATACATATCAGTCGTATGATATTTTATTTTTGCATATTCGTATAAAATTATTTACAAACATATTTGGTTTACGACATTAGCAATACGACAGCAGCTCATCTTCAGAGCAGGCCTTCAGGCAGCACTCCATAACGATCTGCCGCTTGCTGCGACTGACAGTCCGCGCCGTGTGTGGCGCTAACCAGGGTTCTTTGTGACTTGCTTGAGTCTCCAGTGCTAGCCAAGGTCCTACATTCTTGTCTGTTTTGTCTTGAGCTGGTTGCGCCAACCAGGCTCCCACATCAATCCTTGCCTTATGTTTCGCTGGAGTGTCCAACGCTAGCCAAGACCCCACTCCCGCTCCGGCCGCAGTTCCGCCCAGCCAAGGCTCCGTTCTCACATACGGACCGGTCTGGCTCCTGTCCAGCATCCAAGCTCCAGTGTCCCGCTTCTCATCATATCCACACACCATCGCCAGGGCCATCGCCAGCTGCCGCCCGCAGTACACATTCGGCTCCGCTCTCACCAGCAGTACCAGAGACAACAGAACGATTTGTACCTTCATTGTATCGAGGTTTGCTTGTGAGTGTGATGTTGCAAGACATTTTCGCGATTTTATACTTATTTAGATCATGAATATTCAAGAGATTCAGGTGTATTTTACACTTGGATGAAGCTATGTGTGGGAATTATCTATTAATAGCATATGGCGCCTGTTTTCCAATGGATTTTATATGACACCACCCACATGCACTTAAAGTCTATGGTATTGACATGATATTGTTTAATAACACATGATTCTAGTAACAAAAACCTAGATATTCTACTAAATTAATCTATTTAGAGGCCCAATCCTGCTTCTTCTTTTAAGCTAAAGAGTTTGTTTGTTAGTACGAGCTAATCTCTGGAACTAAGACCGATTCAAACATTCTTGGGTTCACCGTAGCGTATGTAAGTGATTCTTGAGCGGTATAGGTTATAATATATGCGATCCGCCCGGCTTCGCCCGTGATACATATACAACCTATTATAGCACTCAGGTATCGAATAAATATGACACTGTGAAAGTATTATTGAAATCGGCCCAGAAGTTCCTGATGATAGCGCATTGAAGCTAATAAACAAATTCTTCAGCGTTATTCTATACTAATATTATAAAGCTGAAGAGTTTGTTTGTTTGTTTGAACGCACTAATCTCAGGAACTACTGGTCTGATACGAATATTCTTTCAGTGTTACATAGCCCATTTATTGAGGAAGATGTATGAAGATAATATATGTACCAAGGGCGAAGCCGGTGCGCACCGCTAGCTTATACAACATTTTATCTCTATACCAAATTTAATACAGACACGATGAGCTTTTTTCGCGTGAAAGAATGACATACATAAATACATCCATATATAGCTACAAGCTTTCGTAATTTATTATTATTGGGATCCCGACAATGTCTGTTTATAACTTCAAAATAACCGCTTTCTAGATACATAATATGGGTGTATACATTGTGCTTACAGCTAGCCATTTTTTTTGTTTACAACTTTTGATTGTCTGTCTGTCTGGTAATGCTCTGGAACGGTTTAAACAATTTTGATGGGACTTTCACTAGCAGATAGCTGATGTATTATGGTATAATATTGCTTTTTAACACGCTTTTTATTAGCTTCACTTGTATGTTTGTATGTAACTCACACCCGTTTTTCTCCCACTTCCCGCGAACCGATTTCATTCAAACTTTGTACACTTATTAAGAACTGGTGCCAATAGAGTAATATAGTAAGTTTATCCCATTATCCTGATCAGGAGCGGCAGGATTTAACAATTTCCTTACGTATCCTCTACGTAAGGGCTAACAGCTTATGACTGTTATAACATTCTGTTACTGTTAGTTCGTTCGTTAGCCGAGCGGGCTAAGGCGCCAGTCTTAGTTGACGTACAACGACAGGCTCCGTGGACGTAGGTTCAAATCTCGTCTGTGACGGAAAAAAAAAATTAAATTTTTTCTATTTTATGTTTCTTACATAAACCGGATGGTATTTTTTCTAGTAAAATTCCGGGCAGTAAATGTGTAGGTTGGCCGTTTCCTCAGGTACCCTTTCCGCAGTAAAACCGTAATTCCCATTTAACTCTGATTTGGTGTCCTGGGATTTGTGATAACTATGAGAGTGAAAGAATCTACTATCCAAATGTTGGTAAGGAAGAGAGCGCCTCGTGCACCTACTGCCTTACTTAAATAAAAATTGAACTAAAAAGTGAAAAATAAAATATAGTTTAAAA
>NW_024045133.1:3085633-3111093 GCF_012273895.1 Zerene cesonia | reverse complement strand
AGGTGGCAGCCCTACCTATAGGCAATGTATGACAGATCATACTGCCATAATAGGGTAACTCAATTAGACTATACCGTCCTTCAAAGTGTTAACTGAGTTGCTAGGTAATTATGTTTTTATGTATTTTAATCTAAATTTATAATATATTAATTTTACAAAATTCTATAAAAGAAAATAACTCATATTGTAAAATCGACCTTCTTGGTTGCCCTTAGAATGATAAATCCTATCTATTGTTTCGGGAATATCTCAATTAGTGAGAAGACATAACAATCCTTTTTTTTCAAAACTCAACAATCTGAAACAACAAGTTTCGACGAGAGAAGAATATAACATGTGCTCAGAATTGAACACGTGTTTACAACTAATTTGAATAGCGAACAAACAAAATTGGAACATACTTAGGTAAGCTACGTAGAAAAACTAATCACCCTTTTTATGAAAATGCACTAATATACAAACAACGGTTTAACGCAGAAACTGTTCTGGCACTTATTAAAAAGTGCATTTAATAAACGTCGAGTACAGTTAAAACTTTGATTTTTGAGTACTAAATTGTGGTAAACGGGTAAACGATACAAAAATAATATTAAGAACTAGTTCCTACGTAAATAAAAATCAAAATTACAAATTGCTTAGCGCAATAAGTTTGACATTGACAAAGAGTAGTAATACTTCAACTGAGTACTTTAACTTATCTATGGTATAAAGAATTGGCCACACTGAAAAATAATTTGTATCCAGCATATTTTTTCGTAATACATATATTTATACATTTAACTAAATTTTTGAATTGTAAATACGAAGTATTAGAATGGAAAATTAGTATGAACTACGACGAAGTTTTTAATTTCCTATTTATACTTACATAATCATTCTTTTTTTGTCAATTCTCAACCATAACAAATTGTGACTTTCCATAAATAAAAAGAAGATAGATTTTAGTAGGAAACATAAAATTAAATTAAGTGACTTTTTAATCTCAACAAACTATTGCTCACTTGAAGCAAGATATTCAAATACAAGCAACTTTAAAAATGTTTTGAGCAGCAGTAATCAATAAATTAACAGCATTAATTTCTATTATAAGTTCTATATTACTATATAGTATAAAACAAAGTCGCTTTCTCTGTCTCTATGTATGCTTAAATCTATTTTACTTATATACCATAGGAATAATAATTATGGTTATGTGCCATCTAACGGCTAGTGGCTGTACTAAAAAACTATGCGTAATTCCAACATAAATGACAAGATTGGTATTTTCATTGTAAATAGGAGGCTTTTACGTAATTAAACTTAATGTTTAAAATATATTTTCAATTTTTGCAATATTTTGTGAATATTTATTGATTATTGCTCTGGCTACACTAGGAAAACAATGGCGCCCCCTAGCCTTCAAAAACAAAAACATTCCTTTTGTCTTCTTTAATCCAATATGGCGGTAAACGATTTATGAAAGGTGCGAATTGTTTTGGTTCGAAACGAGAATTGAAAATTGGAAAAAAACGCCGAAACGCGAAAAAACGTACGAAAAATGAATTGACGTCGCGAAATTATACGTGCAACGCTCTGTTTGGTTTTGAATCGAAGTGAGTTTTGTGTCAATAATAGTGTTATATTTATGTGGTATTTAATTCTAATGATTGCACAAATGATATGTGGCCATATATTTAGCGAAAGATATGTCTACTAATGATAAAAATACATGTTCGGGCGTAAGTGATAAGACTGTAGTGGTAAAAGAGGAAACAAGTGTTGTTGTTCGGGATGAAGTCGGTGAGAAAAAAACGGAAAAACACAGGCGAAAGGTGTCCTTTCCTCATGATGAGCAGCTAGTCACCAAATACTTCGAACCAGCCAACCCTTGGCATGAAGGTAAGGCAATTTTTTTCGTTGGCAGAGTGACAAAACCTTATAGGAGCTGTCTTGCTATTCATTTAGTTATGTACTATAATTATCTTGTTTTAAACAACGTACATGTAAAAAAATAACAGAAGAATCTATAGTATTATACACACTGAAGAAATGACACACAATTTTTTTCTCAGCGACGAAATTTTTATTAACACGCTCTTATTAGCTTCACCTGTATGTTTGTATGTAAACCATTCTTTTAGACTCAATTTTGACTAATTGTACAACATTTAGATCTAATTCACATCTTTTACACTTGGCAAGTATTGATGCCAATACAATAATTCCTTGTATTTATCTTAGTATCATGATTTGAATCACCAGGATTAATTAAATCATTTTCTTACTTAGCCATACTCTGTATAAGAGCAAGTTAATGAATTTGGTTGATACTTTAAGTTGAATCAAACTGAACATGGTGTGAAAATTTGATTAAAATCGGTAGAGTAATTTAGGAGTCCATCGCACATACACAATGTGTCACATTATTCATGTATATTAATCCTACTAATATTTTAAATGTGAAAGTTTGTAAGGATGTGTGTTTGTTGCTCTTTCACGCAAAAATTACTGATTCGATTGCAATGAAATTTGGTATGTAGACAACTGGACAATTGGAAGAACATATAGGCAACTTTTTATCCCGATATTCCTACGGGATACGGACTTACACATGTGAATCCGCAGGGCACAGCTAGTATATTATATATATGTTGTTAACTTGGTATTGCTTTACATGTACATCATAAGTACAAGTCACATCAACCAGTGGAGTGGAGGGCCCTACCTTCATCCTCACCCTTCCCAGTCCATACCTTTATTCCTGTTGTCAACACTTTTCTTACTACCTATTATACTATATTCTTTTAAAGCGGGCTGCACATTCATGAGACACTACCTCTGCTAAGTGTTCATGTGATGATTGCTTACCTGTTATGAAATATAAAAAGTACTGGCATCTCTCAGAGATCTATCATCCACCTTAAGCACTCAATAATAGGCCTAGATTGTGTATACTTCATAAAACTGTTAGTTTTCATCTACCAAAATCATGGGAGCTTTCATTTAAAAAAATATTATTTATTATCTTAAATCTTAAACAGTATATATGCATAATTTTATAGCTGCACTAGCTGAGTCCCAGGCTTTCACCCGCGTAAGACCATACCCAGTTGTTATTCCAGTTGTCCAGCTGTCTATGTACCAAATTTCATTGCAATCAGTTCAGTACTTTTGGCTTGAAAGAGAAACAAACACACACACACATCTTTACAAACTTTTGCATTTATAATATTAGTAGGATTACTATCAAAATCAGATAAAATGTTGACATGAGATGGATCAAGTTGAGTATATCCCATGTTGTAGCTTATTTTCATCTTTCGAGATTTCAATGAGATTTTATTTAATTTTTCTTGTAAAATGCACTATATTTTCTAATAGCTGCTAACATTTTAATTTAAATGCTAAGATGGCAACAGTGACAATAAGTTTATTTTATCTTGCTGTAAAAACTAATCAATTTCTCTAAAATCCACTCCACAAATGTTTTAAGTATATATGTCTATGTATATTCATGGTAAGTTCTAGAAATGTATATATATATATATATAATAATAGTATTATACAGGGGGACCACCTTGTCCTGTCAAGCGTGTGGGTGTGTGAAGCAAACAAGCAAATTGTCTCTGTATTGAGAAGGTCTGAATAGCAAAATGAAATAAGGCTTTAAGTCAATTATTCACTTTAATTTGCTTTGAATTGTCTTGCAACTATTAAATAAGAGAAAAATAAAAAGGTCTTACCTACAAATTTTTTTTTTTTATTTATTTTGTTTTATCTCCTGTGGTACAGTTAAATATCTTAAAAAACTTAAAACAACAGCTCATATAACATTAAAAATAGGTGTGATTCGGGTAGCCCAAGGCTTCTGGGCCATCATTTGATAGTCTTTCCTGATAACCAGTCACCACTGCCCATAAACACCTGTAACACTGCTGCTGTTACAGGTGCTTTGCCGGCCGGTTTCTTTTCTGAAAAATAACTGCATATTTTATCACTTATTCATCCAAATATTTAAAAAAATAATTCAAACTAGCTGCGCCCCGCGTTTTACCCGCGTAAGTCCATAGGAATATCGGGATAAAAAGTTGCCTATGTATTATTCCAGTTCAGCTGTGCAGCTGTCTACATGTCGAATTTCATCGCAATCGGTTCCGTAGTTTTTGCGTGAAAGAGCAACAAACACACACACACATTCTTACAAACTTTTGCATTTATAGTGTTAGTAGGAAAGTAGGATATTCAAATTTTTTATAGCAACTAAATCTTCCGCCTTGTTGAAACCAAAAGTCTCTCTTCTACTTTTATATTGAGATATTTTTTATTATAGCACTATTCTCGATTTCTCTTGATTGTCTAGACATAAACATTGTTATAGCAAATAATAATAATAATAATCATCATCATCATCATCATCATCATCATCATCAGCCCATACACATTCCCACTGCTGGGACACGGGCCTCCTAGTAACTAATAATAACTTTAAATTAAGGTGTGAATGTTTTGATCATGCTGAATTACTTAAATCAGCTAGCTAACGCTATAGAACTTGGCATGATATTGGAGCAGTTTATAATTTGTGTAGTTGCACATTCCGTAATGTAAGAATTGAATAGCGTGCATTCAATTCTCGTAATTTTATATGTTTGTTGTTATCATAATAGTTAGCTAGTTTAAAGACGTGACTTTGTCCGCCATTGACTTGTGGTTTTCTAAAGGATGTTTAATAGGCTCAAAGGTTATATAAATAATAAATAAACTTAAACTTATAACTGCGAAAGTTTGTAAGGATGTGTGTGTGTTTGTTGCTCTTTGACGCAAAAACTCAGACTTAACTGATTGCAATGAAATTTGACACGTAGACAGCTGGACAACTGGAATAACATATGGGCAACTTTTTATCCCGACATTCCTACGGGATACGGATTTACGCGGGTGAAATCGTGGGACGCAGCTAGTGTTATATAAATGTATTTTTTTTTAATTATAGAGCTATTGTTCAAAAAATGAATGAAGATCACCGATGGCCGAGAGGTTAGGCGCTGCCACGGTTCGACAAATGACGCGGGTTCGAATCCCGCATCCTGATAGAATTTATTCTGTTCTTTAAAAATATCTCATATGCATGTTTTCTACTTGATCGCGGTATAATCACTGAGTGCATCGCGAAACAGTTTTTAATTTAGATAGCAACAGCTGCGCCCCGCGGTTTCAGCCGCGTAAGTCCGTATCCCGTAGGAATATAGGGATAAAAAATTGCCTATATGTTATACCAGCTCTCCAGCTATCTACGTAAGAAATTTCATTGGAATCGGTTCAGTAGTTTTGGCGTGAAAGAGTAACAAACACACACACATCCTTACAAACTTTCGTATTTATAATATTAGTAGGATAGTAGGATTAGTAGAACTAGTAGGATAGGAAGTAGGAAGTAGGATTGTAACTTTGTATGAATGTATCTGATGTATGCTCGATACTCTTTCATGCGAAAATCACTGTATCCGTTTGTGAATCACCGTTCCCGGTAAATTCGATATGTATATTTCGCACACCCGAATGATGTAAGTTGAAACGTCTATTGCGCTATTGATGAATTTTCACGTAGATTTGCCGCCATTGTCGTGATGATGTGGGGGACTATAATAATAATAATAAAAATTCTTTATTGTACATAAAGAAAGAACAATACAATGGACATAATATGAAAAAATAAGTACAGAAGGCGGTCTTATCGCTTGCAAGCGATCTCTTCCAGACAACCGCAAAGCAGAGGAAAGCTGCGAAGGAGGGGAGTGGTAGTGCACAAGATAGAAATATACTATCTTATACCTTTAAACAAGCAATTCTTGTATCTTTAATATATAAAATTCTCGTGTCACAGTTTTCGTTGCCATACTCCTCCGAAACGGCTTGACCGATTTTGATGAAATTTTTTGTGCTTATCCGGTATCTATGAGAATCGGCCAACATTTATTTTTCATACCCCTAAATGATAAGAGTAAGGCAGAACAGCGTTTGCCGGGTGCAGCTAGTATATATATATAATTGGAATCTCGGAATCGGCTCCAACGATTTTCATGAAATTTAGTATATAGGGGGTTTCGGAGGCGATAAATCGATCTAGCTAGGAATCTTTTTTAGAAAATGTCATATTCATGTTTTATTCGTGTTTTATTGACTTAAACTTACTTTTTTAACAAATAGGAGGCGTTTGAGTAAACCCAATTTATTATGACTCTTCCTGACATCTATTGGCGAATAATACTATAAATGCGAAAGTTTGTGAGGATGGATGCATAAGTATATGTGCGTCTGTTACTCTTTCACGCAAAAACTACTGAACCGATTGCAATGAAATTTGCTTCGTTGATAGCTGGACAACTCAAATAACACATAGGCACTTTTTATACCGATATTCCTACGGGATACGGATTTACGCGGTTTCAACCGCGGGTCACAGCTAGTTGTATACTAATTGTGGAGTATATGTGATGGATACTGTGCCAATACAGCCTAGTATTTGTGATCAACGTTTGTTGAGCAACAGTTGGTGAACAATGTTGCCGAATGTTGCATTGGTTCCATGTTCTCGCTCCTCTAAAACGTAGTTATCGTCCAGTGGTGAGGACGTCGGAGTTAAAAATCAATAAGTCGATGGTTCGAGCGTAGCATTGGCGGCTCAGTGGTGAGGGTCTTAGAGGAGGATATGACGGAGGTTCGAGACCAGGCGGGCGTGCAGGAAATAAATTGGGTTTTTCAATGTATCTGCGCATATGGACACTATCACCACTGCTCGAAACGGTGATGAAAAACATCGTTAGGAAACCGACGTGTCCAAGGATTAAAAGTTGTCGTTGAAGACTACATGTGACATCTGCCAACCTACATTTGGCCAGAATAGGAGGTTTGTCATAACACGTGGGAACAAATTATATAGGCTCATGATTACATTACATGTTACATTAACTCGAAAATGGAGTTTATTCTTTCACGTCGCAACACAGCGGTTGCATGATATGACTTCTGTGTCTGGAGATAGTCAGGAGGCTAGAGAGTGACATGGGCTGCTTTTAGTCGCAGTGAAACATCTCATTCTTATGGAATTTTCCATTGACGCGAGCATAGCCGCGGCGCGAATAATAGTTTGTTTATAAATTGGTATTCCACAGCAAATATCTGAGACTAGGTTAGCATATTTCTTTTTTTATTTTCTATTAATAATATTAAATTAATATTTGCTAAGGTGCTCAAAATACGCGCCTTCCGTCTCTAAATATTCTAATCTGCGTTCCACGGCATATATCGCTATAAAAATGACGGTAAATTCTACAATTTAAGCTCATAATATAAAGCTGAAGAGTTTGTTTGTCCGAACGCGCTAATCCGATCAGGAACTGCTCAACCGATTTCAAATGTATTTTCATCATTGGGTGATTCGTGTTCGTGATCCCCAAGTCTAAAAAAATCTATTATGTACCGCAATCGAATCGCATAGTACAATTCAAACCTTTGGAAGGATTTTGACATATTAGGTGTCGTTCTAATCATCATGATACCAGAAAGCTACCAAAAAAATCCTGTTCAAAAAATCCTTTATGTACCCGAAAAGGGTGTCTTAGCAGATCGCCATTTGCGGCTTCATCTAACCGACCATGAAAAAGACTTTTCGCGGTATCTATTATATCTTAATACATGTATATAAAACGCAGAGGTGTCATTCTCAGTCTAAGCCACTCGACCGTCCGGGCTGAAATTTGGCAGACAGATAGCCACTATAAAGTAGACATCCGTCAAGAAAGGGTCCTTTTTATTTTATGTCACAGACGGCTATGGAGCTGGTGGGACGCCTGATGGTAAGCGCTACCAACGCCCATGAACATTTGGAGATGCATAAGGTCCATTGCAGAACTATATAAATTACTAGCTGCGCCCCGCGGTTTCACCCGCGTAAGTCCGTATCCCGTAGGAATATCGAGATAAAAAGTTGCCTATATGTTATTCCAGTTGTCCAGCTATCTGCTTACCAAATTTCATTGCAATCGGTTCAGTAGTTTTTGCGTGAAAGAGTAACAAACATCCATACATCCATACATCCATACAAACTTTCGCATTTATAATATTAATAGGATGGTTTCGATAAATTCTCACCAAAAGGGGTTAAAATAGGGTAGACCTTCATCCCCTATTTTATCGTAGTAGGTAGAGTTTGTACCATGCAAAATTTGTATCGACCACGCGGCCGTAACTGCGGGTAACAGTTAGGTTATCTATGTACACACACACACACACACACACACACACAATCCACGCTAAACATATGTCTATCTACATCGATAAGCTAAGCGATAGTGTTTGACTATTTTTACAAATACTACGACCGTTATCAATTATTTTATTATTATTATTGTTGCCGCTTATACAATGCGAAATTGTATACGGCTAGCCAAGGTCGCGCGGATTAGTGTGGGATTAAGTTGATCGATATATGCTAGCTACGGTTGTTGTGTGTGTGCGTGCTTTTTTGTTTGTTGTGAATCTAGATGTGCGCGTGCGCCCGCGCGCGTGTGTGTGTGTGTGTGTACAATATTAAATGTATTTGATGTTTATTGTCTTATAGTGTTATACTAGCGCACCGTCCCGGTGACACCCGTGGTATATTCGTTCCTCTCTCCATAAGAACCTTCGTTATGCCTTGACACAAAAAAAAATATATGAAAATAGCCCATTTGGTCTAGCCGTCCGCGAGTTTTACGCTTAGCAACAATTTCGGTGATTCATTTTTATCTATAGATTATATAGATATTATAGTCTATATGGAATTTTTAGAGAATACTCGTAGATAGTAACATCATCTTATATTTACAACATTATTTTTGAGCGGAACCGCAGGCTGAAATTTAGCGTTGACCTTTGCGCGTATGTATCCAGTATCAATTATTTAATATTTAACATAACAGCACCTGGATGACCGAGCTTTGCTTGGTTTAACTTCGTGAAATTAGATTGTTTATAAGCGTTTTTTCCAGTGAACAGGTGCATTAAGAATACACAAAACAATATAAACAATTAGTCTAACCTCAAAGCAAACACTCATTGACTTCGTTACTTGACAACGCCATCTGCTGGAACTTTAATTATTCCCCAAAAAATAGTATTATTATTATAATTCGCCAATAGATGTCAGGAAGAAAAAATAGTATTACTATTATTATTCGCCAATAGATGTCAGGAAGAGTCGCTAAGTTTAAGTCGATAAAACACGAATATGACATTTTCTAAAAAAGATTCCTAGCTAGATCGATTTATCGCCCCGGAAACCCCCTATATACAAAATTTCATAAAAATCGTTGGAGCCGATTCCGAGGTTCAAATAATAAATTTGTACAAAAATTGCTCGTTTTTAAGATATAAGATTTTACAATGGGATCAAACGACTACAATTGCTTATCAAGCACATGAAACATTCAGCGCGAAAACCCGCGGAGTGAACGCGTAACAAAACAGTGGAATCCCTCGAATTTAGAACCAGGAGTTTTGGGAATGTCGGTTAGAAATTGCTTACAGAAAATACTAGTATCTTACTAATATTATAAACGCGATAGTTTTTAAGTATGGATGGAGGTATGTATGTATGTATGGAGGTTTGTTACTATTTCACGCAAAAACTACCGAACCGATTGCAATGAAATTTGGTACGTGGATAGCTGGATAACTGGAATAACACTAAGGCATAGAATTTTTATCCCGATATTCCTACGGGATACGGACTTACGCGGGCGAAACCGCGGTGCGTAGCTAGTGAACTATAAATCTGGCAAAGTGTCATGTACTTATTGCGCACGCGCAATTTCCCAAAAAGGTTTAAGTGCGACATGTTTTCTCTACGTGTTGATTTATAAACCTACAGGTGAAGTTAATAACAACCATGGCCATAGCAAGCATAAAGCATAGCGGCAACGTTGCATGCGATGTATCACATATACGGGAGGGGGAGTGGGGAGGGAGGGAGAGGGAGGTAGCCCAGTGTCACGACCAGCCGCAGCTCAGACTGCGAGGCGCTTTGGTATCGTATCGCATTGTTTCGATGTTTATCTGTTTCAGTTTAGGTACCCGGTCGGGTGGTTGATGGCCACCTTTGTTATTGTCCTTCACTGCTGTCCACTATCTAGTCTTAAATGTAGTGCTAGCTACACTGATCATTTAAACGAAAGATTAGTATTTTTGCATGTGACGACGCGCGGTAAAGTGAAACTTTATCGATTTTAAAAATACCCTGATAGAACTTTAACCGATTAACATAGTTTTTTTTTTATATCACCATCGGCCATAGAGCTGGTGGGTCGCCTGATGGTGAGTGCTACCACCGATTCGAGCCGAGATGTGCCCACACTGAACAAAATCACTATATAATGGCGGTTTCCGCCGTCTGTGTGTCTGTATGCTTAGATTTTTTAAATTACGCAACGTAGATTTTGTTGGGATTTCAAGAGGAAGATTTAGAACTATAGAAAGAAATGGAGAGTGGGCGGGGTTTTACACTCCGAATTTAACACGTGCGAAACCGCGGGCAAAAGCATGTAATATATTATTATTTTATCTTAATATATATAAATCTCGTGTCACAATGTTTGTCCTCAATGGACTCCTAAACCACTTAACCGATTATAATAAAATTCGCACATCATGCAGTGCAGTTCGATCCAACTTGAGAGATAGGATAGTTTAAATAATTTTAATTACTGTAAATGACAACTCGGGCGGCGCCGGGGCGTGCAGCTAGTATATTACATATATAATTATTGTAAGAAGTGTCATTAGACCTTGTACTCACTAATAGAGAGATTAGCAGAGCAGCGGCCAGCTAGTATTAATTGTATGATGTCATGCATATACGAGGAAATCCTTGCGGAATAGACGTAGATATAATTATGAAAGCGTGTGTCTTCCCGATACAGTACCTAGATACCTACAGGCACTGCTTATTTCGGGACTAGATAAAATCTCTCGAAATATCCACCAGCTCTATTTATTGTAATAACATCAGGCCAAACTGCAGCTCCGCACCTAAGTCATCCCGAAATATATATGTTTTACCATTTCACAGAATATTATGTGGCAATTCGCGGGCGAAATAATGCATGAGTAATGTGTGTAAAGTTTAGTCACAACGCCCAAAATAGCTGGCCCCGTTACGTCCATTTGAAATATCACTGTCAAGGTGTGAAGTTTTCAAAGCCAATGTCGTTACGGCGATAGTGCGCGTTCGTTTGTATGTTTTGCTCTCGCTGTGGGTGCAGCGGTTTCGATAGGTTTGTGTGGAGGGGTAGAGGGAACTTGAGTGAGGTTATTTATGGTATATTATGTGTTTTAACTAATGAAATATAGGTGAAGAGTTTGCTGGTTTGAAACATGCTAATCACAGGAACTGCTGGACCGATTAAAAAAATTATGTCACTGTTGCATATGTGCGAAAATTCCGAGTGCTATAAGGCTTTATAATATGTACCATGGGCAAATCCGGGGCGGAAGACTAGAGTTAATTAGCTTGGGTTTTCGGCCGTAGCTTCACTTGTACGGACCTCAAAGAAACGTAAAACGCATTATATATTCTATTTCATTTTATAATTTACTTATGTAAAAGTAACAAGACTCATCTTGTGTAATTCTTTAAAACTATGTTAGTATGCCTTAAATATAAAAAGCAGCGGTGGCTCAATGGTGAGAACCTCGGACTTCAAAATCGATAAGTCGGGGTTCGAGACCTACCCAGCGTGCAGGAAATAAATTGATTTTTCAATTAATCTGCACATGTGGATAACATCACCACTGCTTAAACGGTGAAGGAAAACATCGTGAGGAAACCGGCATGTCCAAGAATCAAAAGTTCGATGACATGTGACATCTGCCAACCCGCACTTGGCCAGCGTGGTGGATTATGGCCTGAACCCTCATAGGAGGCTTGTGTCCCAGCAGTGGGAACATATATGGGCTCATGATGATGCCGTAAATATAACAATTGTGAAAGATGCGTTTTCTTGATCTTCGCAGTTGTATGGCAATGCTGTATGTTATTATAAAATCTATAATCCCTACTAATATTATAAATGCGAAAGTAACTCTGTCTGTCTGTCTGTCTGTTATGCCTTCACGCCTAAACCACTGAACCCATTTTGATAAAATTTGGTATGAAGATAGAATTGAACTTGGGAAAGGACATGGGATACTTTTTATCGCGAAAAAAGGGTAGAAAGGGTTGAAAGAGGGGATGAAAGCTTGTATGGAAGTTCGTTATTGTCAAACCGATTTTGATGAAACTTGTTATGAAGATGGAGCTAAACGTGGGAAAGAACAAACCATACTTTTTAATGCGAATAAAATACTCCTTACCATGTCGCGCGATATTTGCGAATTCTACGTGGGCGAAGCCACGGGCGAAGAGCTAGTTTTATATATATGTTCCCACTGCTGGGACTCGAGCTTCCTATGAGTGATTCAGGCCATAATCCACCACGGCCACGGTCACGGTCAAGTGCGGGCTGGCAGCAGGTCGATGTTACATGCCGTGGAACTTTCGATTCTTGGACGCGCCGGTTTCCTCACGATGTTTTCCTTCACCGTTTCGAGCAGCGGTGATGTTATCCACATGCGCAGATTAATTGGAAAATCTATTTATTTATTTTCTGCACGCTCGCCTCATCTCGAATCCCCGACTTATCGATTTTAAGTCCGAGTTCGTCAACACAGAGCCACCACTGTTTTTTATTTGTGTATCAATACTGTATTTTTCAATATTAACTCAACTTCTGTAAACAAATGCTAGTGCGGTATAGCGGTAAGCGAGCTGGCCACGTTTTTTTCCTAACTCGAGCCTAATTTTGGATGCTGGCCAGTGTGTTGTGTTCAACTAGACACTAGGTAGTCGCGGCGCGATGTCAACGACCCGGTGGAAAATTACTGCGGCGCGGTTAAGTCTTGCTTCCATCTAGCATTCGCCCGCGGCTTCGCACGCGTTACTATCGTAGTGGCTTAATAGATGTCATCCTTCCTACTAATGTTATAAATGCGAAAGTTTGTAAGGATGTGTGTGTGTGTGTGTGTGTGTGTGTGTGTGTTTTGCTCTTTCACGCTAAAACTATTGAACAGATTGCAATGAAATTTGCTACGTACACAGCTGGACAACTGGAATAACATATAGGCAACTTTTTATCCCGATATTCCTACGGGATACGGACTTACGCGGGTGAAACCGCGGGGCGCAGCTAGTAATACATATATAAACCTTCCTCTTGAATCACTCTATCTATTAAAAAGAAAACCATCAAAATGCGTTACGTAGTTTCAAAAATTTAAGCATACATAGAGACGCGGGAAGCGACTTTGCCTTATACTGTGTAGTGACTAGCTTTTGCCCGCGGCTTCGCACGCGTCAAATTCGGAATACTCAAAAAGATGTTGTGATACATAGAAAAAACTTTCCTCTTAAATCACTCTATTTATTACAAAATAAAAAAAAAAAACCCATCGAAATCCGTTGCGTAGTTAAAAAGATTTATGTTAAGCATACATATGGACGAAGTAGGAACGCGGCGTTGCTTGATGCTTTGTAGTGGTAGACGTTCCTCAAAACCACGAAGGTTCCCAATTAGACGTGTGTTTTGTTTTTTTTTATGTCATAGCGGGCAACTGAGCTGGTGGTTCGCCTGATGGTAAACGATCACCACCGCCCATGAAGATTCGCAGAGGCTTAGACCTCTGACTCTCTCCAAATGTGCTGCCCGCTTTTAAGGGATTAGGAATAAGGAAAGGATTCATGAATTGAAAAACGAACGGACTGGGAAGGGCTAGGAGGAGGTAATATGCCTCCGGCTCCCCCACTCACCGTACGAAACACAATAGCAGGCTATTATTTCACGCCGTTTTTCTGTGGGGGTGTGGTACTACCCCGGTGCGAGCTGGCCGCAATTCGTGCCGAAACGTGCTCGACTCTCACACAGTTGTTTTTTTCTGTTTGCTTTTTTCTATCACTCCGCGCGTTTCGCAATCGATTGAATGTGTGTGATTCTTTTTCGTGTTTGATAGGAAATTGTCGTAATGACGTTATATGTCTATGATATAGAGGGGCGGGGCAGTCGGTACGGTCATGTGAGTGTGGTTGCCCGTGAAGAGGGAAGAATGAGGTGGGAAAAACCAGTTTCACCACACGGGCGACGCTGCCGGCAACAGCTAGTCTACATATTAATGTTGTTTAAGTTACAACGTGTTTTGTTTTATTTTTTTTAATCTTTAATAGGCTAGCGCTTGTCCACGATCTCGCCTGATTGATGGTACGCTGAGATGTGGTCTAGGCAAATATTAAATATTTATTGCACGTAAACAAATATGGGGTCAAGAACTGTCGATATGAAACAGACGGTGGTGACGTCATCTTTATTTATGTTTATAATATTTTTGTCTATATGTTAATCTGTGTGTTTTGCTGTCTGCGACCTTAGGTGATCGATGATTCGATGTTCTATTGAGTATTTAATATATAACTAGCCTTTGCCCGCGGCTTCGCGCGCGTCAATTCGAAGTACTTTAATAGAGGTTATCCTATTCTACTTATCCTACTTCCTACTAATATTATAAATGCGAAAGTTTATAAGGATGTGTGTGTGTGTGTGTGTGTTTGTTGCTCTTATCCGCAAAAACTACTGAACCGATTGCAATGAAATTTTGTATGTAGACAGCTGGACAACTGTAATAACATATAGGCAACCTTTTATCCCGATATTCTCACGGGATATAGACTTACGCGGCTGAAAACGTGGGACGCAGCTAGTTTATCTAGATTATAACTCTACGTAGATTATAAATCTACCTTTAATCTACCTATCTAGATTATAACTCTACCTTTCGTGACACCATCCCGTAACCCACGCTCGACTCGTACGACACTGAGTGAGTCAGAGTGACTTCATACAGCCGGCATTACGTAAACACCGCCTGACATCAAGGTGTCGTCCATTCTATGCTGTTTGCACGCATTTCGTTGCCGTCCGAAACTGTTCTGCGACGGTGCGGCGACACAGGGCGAGCGACGCGATTGCGTTATAAATATTATTACACTAGCGGTCCGCCGCGGCTTCGCCCGGGGTACATATATAGCCTATAGCCTTTCCCCAATAAATCGGCTATCTAACACGGAAATAATTTTTCAAATCGAACCAGTTGTTCCTGAGATTAGTGCGTTCAAACAAACAAACTTTATTTATTTATCCAAATCACATGCCATTACAGGTTACAACCCAATGCGACATTACAACGAAAAAAAAAACTTACAACTAAACCTAACTAATTACCTAACTAATAATGATTATAACATATTATATCTAACAAAACCCTTGCAACATCACTCAATGGACAACAAAAGATATCCGTTTTATCATGAACAGCATTGATAAGCCGAATAGTTTGGGTTAATGGTGCTCTCTTCTCTCATCTTCTCTCTTCAGCTTCAGCTCTCTTCAGCTCTTCTGTCTTCAGCTTTATAATATTAGTATAGATACAAAGTCACCTCTCTCTTAGTATTTTCTTGTGTTGATTTTACGCGAGGATTATACATTTAGAAAATAAGCCTTTTTGACGATTTTTAAAAGCGATTTATTCATTATATTATTTAGCGAGGGTAGTCACGAGGAGACGAGGAGACAGTCAGTCTCTGTAAAGAGTTCGATTCGACTTAAATAATATAATTAATAAATCGCGTTTAAAATCCGTTTAAAAGTCTTTAATTTCTAAAAGACCGTTAGAATTAAATCTAGCTTCTCCGACCGGTGTGGACAAACCATCAATGATAAGATGTTATATGAATCATGATATAGTTTGAATTATAAATAAACATACATCATCTTTATTTGAACAGTCTCTTAACGTTACATATTTGGTTTTTACTATGCTATGTCTAATATTTGTTCCTTATATTCTTTGCGATTTTTTTTTTCTTTTATGTCATAGCGGGCAACTGAGCTGTGGTGGTTCGCCTGATGGTAAACGATCACCACCGCCCATGAACATTCGCAGAGGCTCAGACCTCTGAGAATGTGCTGCGCGCTTTTCAGGGATAACGAATAAGGGATAAGGAAAGGATTGATAACTGGAAAGAAGGAACGGGAAGGGCGGGGAGAAGAAAAAAAAAATAAATAAAAATAAAAATCATTTATTGAACAAATTATAAATCACATAGAACATGAAACCCAGACTCCTAATATAGCTTTTGCTGTGTTTCAGGAGTCTGTGTCTTCCCGATACAGTACATAATCGTTCAATTTAGACACAATAAAATGTAATTGCAGCTACATACATATGACATTTAAATTCTATAATTTAATATAAGTTTATAATATGTAATAATTAACAATTTTAATAATTTACATTTTATCAATAAGTTATTTATATATTCATGAAATTAAACTACTTAAAATCCGAGTTTTGAAGTAGTTAGATTGTATGTGTATGTGTAGTGTGTGTGAATATTAATGATGATATAAATATAATAGAAAATAAGGAAATTTCCTTTTTGTTTTAGTATGCTCGTTGTGTAAAGTCTATTAAAGTTTAGATCTAATAAAAATTATATTTCAATCTTCGTTTATATAATTGTTTTTAACAAGGAACTAAAACACCCTCATATTGTCAGAACTAAATTTAAATGGAATGACATGGCAGGCACCAGCTTTCAAATAAAAAAAAATAAAAATAAAAATCGGGCCATCCAGTAAACAGTTGGTCCACCCTTTTTTATGTCGGTTTGTAAATAATTAGTTATATACTCATAAACAAAAGGCAAATTTAAAAAGATAAAAGTAAAATCCTTTCAGTCTCCCCGTGACCGCGCTCGCTGTAAAGTGTTTGAAACTTCGGGTTATTAATATAATGAATAAATCGCGTTTAAAATCCGTTACAAAGTCTCTAATTACTAAATGTTTAATACTCGCGTAAAATCAAACACAAGATAATGCTAAAATTCTTTCATTCACTAAATTAAAATAAAATTCATCAAATACGTTTCAGATATTTGATTAAATATAAAATAACTCCAGATTATGATGTCGACTTTTATTATAATCGAAAACTAAAATTTGAAAATAGCAGTATTGATGAGAAGGAAGTAATGGTTGTATTTTCGCGGTTTCTCTCGCGTAAGTCTATATCCCGTAGGAATAAGGGGATAAAATGTTTCCTATATGCTATTCCAGTTGTCCAGCTCTCTACGTACCAAATTACATTGCAAACGGTTAAGTAGTTTTTGCGTGAAAGAGAAACAAACACATACACATCCTTACTAACTTTCGCATTTATAATATTAAATAGGATAGGATAGCATAGGATAGTCTTATACATATTAGGAATTAACTCCAATGGCTTCGTTGTATTGCATTTACGTGTCAAATGTCATAATTGTAAAATACATCTAAACTAGGTATACTTGCAAACAGACATTTCTCAGATTATTGATTCGTTTACGTAACGAAAATGGTGGCGAATCGATCCTATTCTCAATTGGATTGGCATTTCAAATGATTGGTTTAAGTTTGGGGAGCTGGATGCCTATATCCTTTTCCTTACCCTTGTAACCCACTCCTTTCCTTTATTCCTCTCGTCAATCCCTTCTTAATCCCTTCCCAATATAATTTAAGTCGGCAATCCATTTGTAGAGGCGTAAGGTCTGCAATTAACCTTACGCCTCTCCAAATGTTGGTATGGGCTATGGGGATATGGTTCGTGGTAGCGCTTACCATCAGGCGACCCGCCAGCTCCATTGCCGACTATGATATAAAAGAAAAAATATCGTAAAATAACTGGTGTACCCTTCTTACAGTGCCGACGACGACGCGGGCGCAGCTCGCCGCCGAATACCTGGAGGCGTGCCGGCGTCACGGCACGCCGCCGATCGACTCTGTGCTGCAGCAGATACGGGTGAGTGGCCAGTGGGTTCTGTTCTGTAAGAGATGGAGAGAGAGAGAGATATCCCCCTAATCAGTCGGATACCAGATACTGACGTATTCTTTACTGAGGAAGATGTATTCAAATGATATAGTTTTATGACTTCCCGTAAAAGCGTTCCCGTAATCCGTTATGCTTTTTTTATCAAATTCATCAGATTCGATTTATCAGGTTAAGTATAGAACTGTTATTAATAAGACAATAAGTACTTTTCACGAAATATTTAACTGTCTTCCAATTGTCTGAATTAGACCAATTTGTATGGGATTTAAAGCGAATCACACTGTAAAAAGTTTAAGCTAAAATGAGCACTTCCTTTCAATGAAGTCGGTTAAAAAAAGAAGCTTTATCAATCACCACAACCAATGAGGCAAACGCGATCCCGTGACGCGACGCGTAATTATCGCTACGACAGAACACAAAGATATTTGGCATACGACGTGTCGTTAGCGACACGTGAGAACGATATTTGGCAAATATTGTAATAACCATAAATAGTTTTAAAATAGTGGGCGGTTTGTCTGTGCGTGTTCCTTTCCTAAGGATAACGAAGCCGATTACCCTGTTCCTTTCCCTTCCCAATCCTTCCCTTAATTCCCCTCATCTATCTTACTTTTTTTACCGGACACCTTTTAAAGTCGACAAACCATTTGCAAAGACGTATGGTCTTTGCGAAAGGTCTTACGACACTGCAAATGTTAATGGGCGGTGGTAGCATTTACCATCAGGTTACCCACCAGCTCCTATGCCGACTATGACATTAAAAATGTACGCCGCATGGCAGATCACAGTAGAACTTTATATAATGTAATGCCTTCCTTATAACCTGTGAATCACAATAATACATTTTGAATTTTGAATTTTGAAAAAAAAGGGGATCAAAATGTATAGTTTGGTTGAATGATGAATGATGAAAATGCACTGAAACAGAAGGAAGAAAAAAATCACTATAAATGTCTGGTATAGTTTAATAGATATCGTTTTAAATTAAATGAAAATTGATTGATTTCACTGTTCACGAAACAATTAATGTTTTACAAAGATTTTTTTTTAAGAAACTGAGAAAAACTGTCTACATCCATAGTGTTGTATGTATATAGTGAAATATGTTGCGTACAATAAATTTCCAGGAGTTACCCGAGAACACGATAGGCGGCAGCACGCGCGCGTCCCGCCTCGCGCTCGCCTCGTGTTCGCTTCGCGGCTGCGCGCCGATCGACGCGCTCGAGGCGCTGCTGAGGAAGGTGCAATTTCGCAGGCTCGAGATGGACCAAGTGCACGTCGACGACGAGGGCGCGGTGGGTGCAAAGATCTGTACTGTATATGTGTGTTTTTACGTGGAATAGACATAGACATACATTTATTCACAATCAAATACACACACAACAATTAACAAAAAAAGACAAAACACTGAGCATAAAACAGGAAATAAGAAAAAAAAACATATAAAAAGAAAAGAAATAAAATAAAAACTAACTTAAGTTGCTGTGATGTGTTATGGCTGTGAAAAGGTCCAGGCTCAGCTTTATATGCCATGAGTCAATTGACCCATGAAGCTGTTAATTCTGCCAGAACCCAGAAGGAAGATGGATAGATTAGAAAGAAATAAATAAACACAAATAAATCAACAATGATGTTAGGCTACATTATAGATAAATATGTAAAAGAGACAAGTGAAAGAATTGAAGGATAGAATATTTAAATTACCACAAAAACAGAAAAAAAGACCAGGATATATATTAATAACGGATAGTAAATAACAGTGAGAATAATGTAAATAAATAAATAAAAGCTACACAAATAATAAACAATAAAAAGTTGGAAGCTAAGATACAGTACTACTTATTACGTAAGATTCTGTACCGACAAAAGGTACTTCCTGTACGCACGTCGGAAGTTAAATTTAGACTTTATTATATTTAGAATAGACTAGATAGCTTTTTCTTTTTTTCCTTACGAACATTGTAAAGCTCAAGAGTTGCGCTAATCTCGTGGACTCACTGGTCGAATTTGAAAAGCTCTCTTCGTGTTACATAGCCCTATCGCCATGGTGAAATATGACCTATGTCACTCCTAGCCTCCTAACTGTCTCCACAAATATCATCTTAAAATCGCAGCTTTGCGACGTGAAAAAAAGACAAAACAAACAAACACACTTTCGAATTTATAATATTGTTAACGGTGTACATTAAATAATTTTTCAGGAAGCGATTTTTGATATGATCGAATACTATGAGAGCGCGACGGCTGTTTGCATCAATGGGCAGAGGCATTTCGGCATTAGAGGATGGCAGTCTGCCTCTAGAATGATCAAGAAGGTATGTTGATACTAGTTGGTACTCGCGGCGTGACTTGCGCGCAATCCGTGTTAATAATTGCATATGTGGTAATCATTATCAACCTGTGAACAATTTTTTTGAAGTGAACTTTCTTTAGAGTCGTTGTGATTTCAAACCTGATGCAACGAAAAAAACGACAGGTAAGAGACACAAATACAAAAATGTGTAGAATGAAGCCGGCAAAGAATGAGACAGAAATATACATACTATTTTATATTTTACATATTATTTATCTCATTCTTTTGTCGATTTACTGAAGTTTCACTTCTATTGTGTGGGAATCGCATACACACCAACCTGTGAACAAAATTATTTATAGATCTGATCAGCTGTTTTTGTGTAGTTTGCAGGCTCTTCTGTGTATCTCTACACCAGTAGTAAATGGAAAAAACTGTGCTATGACAATTCAAAAGTGGATATCATAAATAAAACTCTGTATTTGGTCTTTTAAAATCATTTCAATTTAAGATTTAATTTTTGTCATAATATATATATATATGTCCAATAATATTTATGGCAACGAACTGTCCTGTGGATCATAGGCAACCATATTGCATTGTTTGTCATCTTCCATACATTTGTTGATGCTATAGTAGACTCTCTGGAATTATACATTTTTAATGTAGTTTTTAATTTTAGCACTACTAAATTCTTGAATATTAAAAGGGATTCTATTATACAAGCATATACCTTGCTTGACCCACAAATGAATTTCTTGCTTTAGAAAGCCTGAAAAGATGTGTTTCAATTTCCATTCTGTTTCTTGTTATATTATATCGATTTGAACATGCTACGATTGAGCCAGCCGCACCGGGAAGTACCATACTCCACAAAAAGTCCATATGAAATTTTAGCATGTTCTTGTGATTCGTACGGTGAGTGGGGGAGCCGGATGCCCATTACTTTCCTCATCTTTCCCAGTCCATTCTTTCCTTTTTAGTCGTCAACCCTGATCCTTTACCTCTTAAAAGCGGTTAGCGTATTAGCAGAAGCACTACCTCTGCAGCAAAGAATCCTCTAGATTAATTTTTTTTTTTTTTTAATACTAATCTCCCTCTTAATCTCTTTTCAGAGCGCAGAGCTGTCGGAGCTGGAGATATCCGAGAGTCCGTTGGAGGCTGCGCACGCGGAGGTGCTCGCTCGTGCGCTGAAACCGCTCGCCTGCAGGCTGCGGTCGCTGTGCTTGCAACAGGCGAACCTGGCCGGAGAGCCGCTCTTGTGTTTGGGTGAGATAGAGCCGTGAATGTAGAGTGGGAGAGAGCGATGTAGAGTTGTAGAGCATGAGATTTGAGACTGATCGTTTGCAAGTGCTTACAACAGGTGAGCCTGGCTGAAGCCGCTCTTGTGTTTAGGTGAGAGATATTTTTAGAGTTTGAGAATCTTAGAACTTTATAGATAGAGTGGCGAAGCCCTAAAAGGGGACAATATAAAGTTCCTGCTGTACAACAACAGCTAACATTCTAATTAACATAGTAGAACCAATATAGAGTTTTAGTGCAGGATATTAACGTCGAAGCGCCAATATACAGTTAAAGAGTAGGAGAGGTTAGACAGAGAACATACATCATGACACTGGATTTTTTAATATAATCAAGATATCAATTCGCAGTGATCGCGCTGAAGTCGAACAGCTCGGTGCGCGAGCTGCGGCTCGGCGACAACCGGCTGGAGCCGGCCGACGCGTGCCAGCTCGCCGCGCTGCTGCGCTACAACATGCGGCTGCAGCTGCTCGACCTCTCCAACAACTCTATACAGGTCACTGGGAAGAAAAAAAAATAGAAAAAAAGGAAAAAAAGGACAAAAAAAAAATTATGTAGGGCTGTGGTGTGGAGGGAGGAAGGTGGAATTCCTCTATCGAAATCCTTTACCAGCCTACTGGACTGGTGGGCTGGTAAGACCCCGATTGAATGGTGTTGGAAATATGTGGTTTATATGGTTCTGTAGTTAGAACATTTCGCTAGCGCGATTCAGAAATGTGTCGCAGTATGCAGGTCGATTTACAAGTGTTGGAGGGAGTTATGTTTGTTGAAATTAATGAATTAAAGTACACACTCCACTAGATAATCCAATATATATATATATATACTTTTTTTTTTACAAGGAGGAAATTTTCAAAAGATAGATCTCCTATGGAATGCACCAGGATCCCCACAGCAATACGCCAAAATAATGTGGCTTATCATACCCATTGTCATATTCCAATGTATAAAGAGCAAGCGCAGAACCGGAACGATGTTAAAGACAACTCAAGACTCCCTTGAGCAGTCCTCGGTCCTTGCCTATCAGATTCATATCAGATAGGCAAGGACCGATTTATACCTTAAGTATAAATCGTGATATAATCACCGAGCCCCTCGTTCAATATTGGACCTCTCTCTAGCCCTTTCCGCCGACTCTTTCTGAAGCATAATGCATTCGCAGAAATCAAGTAGTTTTTTATATTAGTGTAGACGAAAGATACCGACAACGCTTCTTCTACGTAATTGGAATCAAGAATTGCAATAATGAGCAAATACATCGAAGCACTATGAGTATCCGATTTACTTTGTTAGTTTCTAATTTACACCAATTTCTCATATCCTTTTCCTTACTTCGCAGAGGCGTAAGTGTCCCCTAGTGGGGTATGGGGCAGATGATATACATCTGTTTAACTGATCGATTTTCTTTATGGACAAGTAGGTGATCAGCCTTCTGTGCCCTGCCAGACCGAGACATTTTTTTTTTTGTGCGTCCCCACCGGGATTCGAACCCAGGACCCCTCGGTTCTAAGCTCACGCGTTAACCACTGTACCAAGGAGGCGGTCCAAACTGTGTAGACGTATAGTGATTTTTTTTATTTATTTTGTCATGTCCCCCAGGACGCCGGCGTGGGCCACATAGCGGAGGCGCTGGTCGCGCAGTCGCAGCACACGCCGCCGTCGGCGCCCACCTCGCCGCTCTCGCCGCACCACTGTCCGCGTGAGTGGGGCATTGTTTATTGGAAAAAAAGACAAAAAAATAAAAAAAATAATAACAGCAATACACGATAGAAGTGAAACTTCAGTAAATCGACAAGAATGAGATGAATATATATAAAATAGTATGTATATATCTGTTTCACTCTCTGCCGGCTTCATTCTACACATTTTTGTATTTGCGTCTCTTACCTGTCGTTTTTCCGTTGCATCAGGTTTGAAATCACAACGATTCTAAAGAAGTTTCACTTCAAAAAAAAAAAAATATAAATCGCATTGGATTAGCGATAATAAAAATTGCACGGGCATATAGATCGATGGATGGACGGACACACGAACTGAAAGTGGGATAGACAGACAGACAGTGAGATACGGATGGGTAGATATTCATCGACCGAAAAAATGACAGGCAATAAACATAGACATGGCATAGACCGATGGATGGGATATACAGACAGACAGATGAATAGACGAACAGATAGACAAACCGACAGATAGATGGATAGACAGACAGGCATATGAATAGACAGACAGACAGACAGACAAATGGATAGACATACAGGCAGATGGATATACTGACAGACAGACATACAGACAGACCGACAGACAAATGGATAGACAGACAGGCAGATGGATAGACAGACAGACAGACAGACCGACGGACAAATGGGTAGAGAGACAGACAGACGAACGGACAGACAACCAGACAGAGTTTACATTTGCGTCTATAATATTAATAATAACCATTGAAATTTGTTCCTATTTCAGTGAGTGGCTACGAGTCGCGCGGCCTCGCCTTCCTTGTGCTCTGGAACAATCAGCTGACCAGGAATTGCACCAACCACCTGGCGAGGGTTGTGGTATGTATTTGTATCTAGTGTTACTAGACCGAATTGGTTCCATTCTATCGTATATAGCGCGTTTTTGAGTTTTGACGTGCAATCATTCACAATCTATGAATCTATGTACATATATGTAAAACTCAAATGTGACTGTCTGTCTGTGATAGTGATCTATCGATAGGATCGGTCTGAAATTTGACATGCAGATAGATGTTATCACGTAGGCATCCGCTGAGATAGAATTTTTGCTAAATTCCACCCCTCATTAGGATTAAATGGGCGATGAGACTTAGTACCGTGAAAATTTATTAAGACCGCATGGGCGAAGCCGCGGGCAACAGCTAGTCAATCTATAAAAATTGTACGAATGCATTGTCTGTAAATAAAACGTGCAAATGGTGCATGTATATTACTAATATTCTAAATGCCCGTTTCCTTTTCTCACCCGTCCTAGTCCATTCCTTCTTTCCAGTTGTTAATCCTTTCCTTTTCCCTTACCCCATAAAAGCGGGCGGCGCATTCACAGAGGTACCTTTGCGAATGTTTATGGGCGGTGGTGATCGCTTACCATCAGGCGAACCACCAGTTCAGCTGCCCGCTATGACATAAAAAAAAAGCGAAAGTTTGTAAGGATGTGTGTGTGTTTGTTACTCTTTCACGCAAAAACTACTGAACCGATTGCAGTGAAATTTGGTACGTAGATAGTTGGACAACTGGAATAACATATAGGCAACTTTTATCCGATATTCCTACGGGATACGGACTTCGCGGGTGAAACCGCGGTACGCAGCTGGTGAATGAATAAATTAAATTTATATTACAGCGTGTAACCCAATCGCTCTGCGTGCTGAACGTGGGCCGCAACTCGCTCGGCTCGGACGGCGTCCGCGCGCTCGTGTCCAACGGCTCCGGGGCGCTGGTGTCGCTGGGGCTGCAGGCGGCGCGGCTCGGCGCCTCCGCGGCCAAGTGTCTCGCGGAAGTGATACGGGCGGATTGTAAGCTGCAGGTGAGCCGCGCACACGCACACACACACACACACACACAAATGCAGGCACGCACGCACGCACGCACGCACACACGCACGCACACGCAACGCACATACACACACAAACAACACACTAATACCACTACGTATAAAAACTGGTAACACCAAGCGTATATATTAATACATCATCATCATCATCAGCCCATATATGTTCCTACTGCTGGGACACAGGCCTCCTATGTGGGTTCAAGCCAAAATCCAGCACGCAGGCCAAGTGCGGCTTGGCAGATGTCACATGTCGTCGAACTTTGCAGATGCCGGTTTCCTCACGATGTTTTCCTTCAGTGCAGTTTTTAAGCAGTGGTGATGTTAT
>NW_024045133.1:3085457-3085623 GCF_012273895.1 Zerene cesonia | reverse complement strand
ACGCAGCTGGTGAATGAATAAATTAAATTTATATTACAGCGTGTAACCCAATCGCTCTGCGTGCTGAACGTGGGCCGCAACTCGCTCGGCTCGGACGGCGTCCGCGCGCTCGTGTCCAACGGCTCCGGGGCGCTGGTGTCGCTGGGGCTGCAGGCGGCGCGGCTCG
>NW_024045133.1:3083345-3084457 GCF_012273895.1 Zerene cesonia | reverse complement strand
GGGGGATGTGGCACTGGCACACAAAAAGAATTGACCGATCGTTTACTATTGACCCATGAGTAACTTAAACCGAGAAAAAAATTGGCAAAGTCGGTGAAAAAATGGAATTTGCACCCAAAAATATATTAAGTTTATACATAATTGTGAAAACTAGACAACAAAAATTATATGATACGATCTGCTTTCAAATAAAAATTATAATTAACACAATAAAAAGACCACGAGCACAACAACAAAACACAGTCCAATAAAGAACCACGCCTCCTCTCCATTTTGAAGTCGGTTAAAAATTTAAAAAAAAAAAAAAACGGGTGGCCGAGAGGCTAGGCGTTGCTACGGTTAGGCAAGATACGCAGGTTCGAATCCAGCCTCGTGAACAAATTTTTTCTATTCTTTCAAAATTTCTAATTTATAAAGCATTTCAATGCTATAAAAACTAAAAATTAAATCTTTCAAAATTCCTAAAAAAAAACGACCAATATCACAAACGCACCACGGGATCGTCCAGGTCGATCTGCGACAGCGTCGTGTTCTCCTTCAGCGCATTGCACAGCGCCTGCAGCCCGCTGACGCCCAGCCTGTTGTCGCGCAGATCCAGCCTCTGGAACGGGTTGCAATTCAATTTCATTTTTTTAGTTTTATAGCATTGAAATCCTACTAATATTATTATAAATTCGAAAGTTTGTAAGTATATGTGTGTGTTTGTTGCTCTTTGAAGCAAAAACTACTGAACCGATTGCAATGAAATTTGGTATGTAGACAGCTGGACAACTATAGTAACATAAAGGCTACTTTTTATCCCGATATTCCTACGGGATACGGACTTACGCGGGTAAAACTGCGGGGCGTAGCTAATATATATATCTTCATAAATGAGACATTTTGAAAGTTTTGAAGGCACCCTTAATCACATAAAACCGAAAGAGTAGAAGAGATTCGATGACTGTGGCGGGATCACGGGTGGCCGAGAGGCTGGGCGTTGCTATGGTTTGGCATAAAGACGCGGGTGATAAACTCGGACTTCAAACTCGATAATAAGTCGGGGTTCGAGACCGGGGCGAGCGTGCAGGAAATAAATTGATTTTTCAATTTATCTGCACATGTGGATAACA
>NW_024045133.1:3049830-3082345 GCF_012273895.1 Zerene cesonia | reverse complement strand
CGCGCGTGCGTGCGTGTGCGTATGTGTTTGTAAACATATGCAAGGATGAAAGAAGTTTTGTGAATCGGTTCAGTATTTCCCGAGTTTAGCGCGTTCAAACACAACACACTCTTCAGCTTTACATTGATAAAATACAGTTTATATACGCATATTCATCTTCTATTTTATTCCATCTGTAAGCTAGGTCTCTAAGCATGACAATTAATAACGAATAAATTTGATCACGCTAAAAATAATCTTAAAAACATTTTACTCTAAACTTATTTGATACAAAACTTATTTGATACAAATTGTTTTTATGTTTTAACAAACAAATAAACAAACTCTTCAGTTTTATAATATTACTAGCTGCGACCCGCGGTTTCACTCCTATTAGTCCGTATCCCGTAGGAATATCGGGATAAAAAGTTGCCTATGTGTTATTCCAGTTGTCCAGCTATCTGCGTACCGAATTTCATTGCAATCGGTTCAGTAGTTTTTGCGGGAAAGAGTAAAAGATATACACATTAATAATATTAGTAGGATAAGAAGTAGGATAGTATAGATTTATATTTTTATCAATAAACACTAAACACCTGCTTACCGATTAGAAGATAACGTCACTTATGTGATTATCTCATAGTTTTCGAATAAATTATTATGTAATATGTTGCAATTGAATAGAATTAAACACATAAAGCAATAATATTAAATAAGATGTAGATAATAAAAACAAATTCCTATATAGATAAGTTAAATTTATAATATTAATGCTCCCACGCTTCGATAGACAATCGATTCGTGATATGTTCTTTTTTTTTTAATTTTTAATTTTTAACTGAATATATTTAGAACATTATAATTTTTATACAATCATATCGAATTTTTATTATTATTTAGTATAATTAAAATCTGTGTGTATACAAAGTTTTATTCACAACTCAAACGTTTATTTATTCAATCGGATTGCTTATAGAAGCATTATCGAACAGATTCCCAAATCTCTGTAACAGCACAAGTTTCCCATACGATTCCAGCCCAGCGAGGAGGATAAACGCGTCCGCCTGCGCTCCCCGGCGCCGTCCCCGGCGCCCTCGCCCGCGCCGTCCCCGGCGCCCTCGCCGTCCCCGTCCCCGGCCGGCAGCCCCGTGCCGAACACGCACGCCACGTCGAGGTTCTATGTGAGTACAATCGCTACATAGTATAGATCATAGTCGCTTTCTCTGTCCCTATGTCCCTATGTATGCTTAAATCGTTAAAACTGCGCAACGGATTTTGATGGGGTTTTGTTATAGATAGAGTGATTAAAGAGGAAGTTTTATATGTATGACTAGTTGTTGCACGCAGCTTCGCCCGCGCGGTTCAAATAAATTTTCACGGTACAAACTTTAATTCCCTATTTTATCCCCCTGGGGGTAGAATTTATCAAAATCCTATTTTAGCGGATGTCTACGTCATAACATCTATCTGCTTGCCAAATCGCAGCCCGATCCGTCCAGTGGTTTGGGCTGTGCGTTGATATATCATTCCGTCAGTGAGTCTGTCGTGATTGAGTTTTATATATACAGATTATTTTTTTTTATGTCATAGCGGGTAACTGAGCTGGTGGTTCGCCTGATGGTAAGCGATCACCAATGCGAATGCGCTGCCCGCTTTTATGGGGTAAGGGAAAAGGAAAGTGTTAACGACTGGAAAGAAGGAAGGGTCTGGGAGGGGAGAAGAAAAGGAAACGTGCCTCCGGCTCCCCCACTCACCGTACGAAACACATTGGCATGCTACTATGTCACACCGGTCTGGGGATGTGGTACTTCCCCGGTGCGAGCTACGGTCACAAATTGTATGGGTGACCGATTCTATTTGCTCTCGCTACTCGCATAGCTTCCTTGAATATCCGACTCGCACTTGACCGATGTGTTTCTCTGTTCGATTCACAGGTGACGCGGGTGACGCCCGAGAGGGATTCGTCCACGGACAGCTCGAGTCCGTCCACGCCGACCCGCCCCTCGTACTGCTCTACGCCGTCGAGATTCAAAGTTGTGCAGGTGAGTTTGACTGTAGGTCTGTCTGTATGTATGTTTGGTCCCAATATGTATGCTGTAGAGGGGTTAGCATACGCTGGAATTAGTAACGCAGTACTAATTCCATCGTGGGTAGAGACAGAGTTATCGGTCGGCTAGTGCTATCACTTATCCACATGCGAATTGGTTCTGCTTTAAGACGTCACGGTAATCCCCAGTTTGTTTGAGCGTGCTATTCTCAGAAACTATTGTATCGATTTCAAACATTCTTATTTGTTATTGTTTTTAAATTAGCAGAGAATGATTTGCTTCGTTTTAATTTCTTTGTTTTTTATATTAATCAAGTTTGTATTTAGTTTGTAAGAGTGGTGGTTTCAATGGGTCTGACATAAACAATAGTTTAAAAGCCCACTAAACAAATGATAAAAAAACCAGTCTTCCATCGTTGGATGTGTACATGATTCCTCAGCGCTTTAGGCTATATACGTATCATATACGATGTAGAGCCGGATCGCTTGTAACAAATTTCAATAGAATGATAGTTTACTGTGTTAAAAAAAAATTACAAAAAGTTTCTCCTTGGACAGGTAGCCGAGCCGCCCCAAATACAAATTCACCCGGCTCAACCGAGAAGACCATCATCAAGATTCTCCGTAACGAGAAACTACGATACCATATACAACCCCTCCCCCTCGCCAACACCTTCGCCACTGACGGTTGCTACTGAAAAAGTACCTGAGAAAACTCCTAAAAGTGATCCCAATGAAAAAAAATGTGTGAAAAGTGATTCTCAAGACAATGAAAGTGATACTAAAGACGATACAAGTGTAAAAATTGACACTAAAGATAGTGAAAGTGTTGATAAACGTAAAGATGATGTTGTTTTGTGTGTTAGTGACACAAAGGATGATAAGAGTGTCAAAGCGGATGGAGAGTGTGTAAAATGCGATACGGAAGTTGTTAAAAATGAACAGTTAACTGCTAAAATGAAAGAAGGCCGTGTTGATGATGTAAAAATTGTGCAAAAAGCTGAATGTATCCCTCAAATCGTTAAAAATGATGGATCCCATCTGCTAAGTTTAACTGGTGATACTGGAAAAGAAGTTAAAACTGATGACACTAATGTCAAATGTGATAAATTGAAGGATGAAATGTGTAAAGCAACATATTCTGATAGAAATGTGATAAAAGATACTAAAGTGTCAGAAGTTGTTGATAGTGTGAAGAAGTTAGAAAACGAAAAGAAAGAAGGAAACAACGTGGTAATGAAGGGTGACATTATTAGTGGACCATTAGCTGAGATAAGTGTTGTAAAGGTTGATGACAAAAGCGCAAACATTGGAACGCAAATTGACGAAACGAAGCCTGTTTTGCATACGGATGCTAAAGAAATAGTCGCAAGGTCTGGTTCAGATACAGATAATAAGGCTGAATTAGCGTCTAAAAATGTGAAGAAGATCGAGAGCGTAGTCACGGAAATAGTGACGGAAATTGAACCGCTCGAGGTTTTAATCAAATCAGAATCTGTGATACAAGGAACTAAACATGTAGAAAATAAAACAGAACTTCCACCGATATGTTTAATAAGTTCTGGTGATAAAAGTGTATCCGAACCTACGCCTCAAGCAGTGGACAAAGATACGGGTGTTGTTAAAGTTGCTGTCACGAATGTAGTCGATAACATTGATGTGTGGGATCCCTTACGAACTATGTGCAAAGATACGGCTGAATGTGAAAAAGATGTCGCGAATACGCAAACCGTTGAATGTGAAGACGTTAAAAGTGATAACAAAGTGATTGGAGACGCGAATGTGATAAGTGATAGTGTTAAAGATGTTCTAGATGTTAAAGTTAGTGATAATGTTAAAATAGGAGATATACTAAAAACGGACAGCGGTTATAACGATAGAGTCGAACAAGTGTCTCACTGTGAAACAGTTAGTGATGTGGGTGATGATAAAATCGTTAAAACGGAGACGAAATTAGTTAAAAGTAACGTAGAAGTGACCGAAACGGAAAAGTTGGATGTGGAGGTTACGGTTACGGTGAAAAGCGAAACGAATACCGTTAAAACCAAAGTACATAGTGACCAAAATGTAAATATAGGTAATAAGGAAAAGGGGGATGTAGCCATTAAACAAATAGAAGCCATAACGGCTGACTTAGGTAGTTTAATACAAGAAATGCAAGATCTATCCACGAAAACGCGTAAGAAGGATGATTTAGATATAGATAACGTTGTACCTGCTCGAGATAATGTAGTTTTAAAGAAAAATAAGAGTGAGTCGAGTTTAGACAGTCCAGACTTGGAGGTGTCTAGACTTATGCGAAAACAAGTTAGTGCCTTCTGCGATAGTAGCTCTTCGTTAGAAATATCGGGCAGTTCGGTCGAGAGTCTCAACACGGAGCACCGTTTGAACCGGCCGATCATAGTGGAAACGGTTGAATCGAAACGGATGCAGTTTTCGACGGAGAGTAGCATGGAGTCGACCAGTGAAGTGACACCAGTGAACTTGAACGTGTCTATTAGCTCGAACGAGAGCGTTTCCCCGATAATATTTGGTGGATCGAAGAAGATACACGATTCACTGTCCAGTTTGGAAGCTAGTGTTAGCTCCATTGAGTCGGCGCGGCATGAAAAAATGATGGTCACATCAGCTGATTCGGGGATAGAGCACTCATTGAATCCATCAGAAATTAAAGAGGATAGCTCCTCCAATGAAGGCACGCTAACAAACAGTTCCAGTTTGAAGGACTCGGTGAAAACCTCCCAAGATACGTTGACATCGCCGAAACGCACTTCAAGTCTGCTAGATGTGCCCGCACTGAAATCTAAAGGTTTGGAGAGGATGAGGAAGATTTCCTGGGTGGCGCCGTCTCCGAGTTTCCACATACCGAGACCCGATCCGGACAAATTGGAGAACAAATTCCCAACGAATCTGGAGAAGCTTTTGAGTCTCTTCCAACATCCGAGCAGCCTGTTTTCGAGAACAACATCAGAGGAGGATAAGAAATCGACATCTAGCACTCCGCCTAGAAAAGATTCATCTTTAACAAGCTCGTTCTGGTCGTGGGCGAGTTCTTCAGATAAATCCGACAAGGACGATAAAGATTGTGACAGTCTGTCGGAAGCGACGGACTCCACTCTGTCTGAAAGGGTCCAAGTGTCGTTTGTGGATGAATCCTTTTCAAGGAAACTCGACAGTAAGACGCCGTCCACAGACACGGAGAACACATTGAGCGAATTCCAGAGCTTTCCGAACGCAGGAGACAACGTAGTTACCGATAAATCCACCGATGAAAAATTAGTACAAACATTAGATATAAGTAAAACGGACGCAAGCTCGAACGGCGGTAAGCCGGGAGCGTGTGATATTACAGATCTCATTGTGCCCAACGAAACGATTGAAAACGTATGCGAGAATCCGGATCCCGTTGAGAAAGCTGACGCGAAAGTGGACGCAGAGTGTAAAGTTATTGTTAAGTTAGATGAGAAGCCGGTAGATGTAAGGCCTCGATCGTTCGCCTCTGTACTGAAGTCGACCGGCTCGGAGAACTCGTTAGAGAAACAAAGTCCGGACGCCGGGCAGCCAGTCGATAAGCTCCCAAGTAAAGTAATTCGAGGCATCAAGGAAAACATCAGCCCGGAGAACACCATAACAGCCACCATGTCCACGAAGGCGTTGGCGTATGAATTGACAGATAGACAGATTAAAAATCAACCGATAGTCAGCACGATATGGGAGATAAAAACGCCCATGTTGGATAAAAATGAACCGAAACTCGACGAAGTTAAGCCCCAAAGTGATTTGGCACCGATCGCCAATATTGATGAAACCTGCGACGTGGCCGCAGACGATTGTATACAACTAGCGTATATAGATGACGTTAAAGTCGACGACGACAATAAATTCATTAAGGAATTGGGATCGGTCGATGTTGCTAAAGACGCGCTTTCTTATTTGGAATACGAAAATGAAAAGAAACAGATCGAAGTGAAAGCTGAATCATCATTGGCGCAAGAGTTGAAAGACGCCGAAAAGAAGGAACAGTTAGTGGATCTATCGCCGGAGTTAGTATTGGATGAGGCGCTAGAGTTGCCGGAATTGCTGTCTGTTGATATAAAGGGCAAAAAGAGTTCACCGATTATACCGGAGCGGGCAAAGATAAAGAAATCGAACTCTCTAGAAGATTTGACGAAACGCACGGAAAAGGAGAGTCCCAAAATGAAGACGATCGCCTTCAAAGTGCCAGAAAGCACTACGCCTCGTGATATACCAGAGAGACGGGGCAAATTAAGATCCAGAAGTGGTTCCAGTCCAAAATCTCTGCCCGAGAGTTTGAACAAGCCGTGCCCGCTCTCGAAAATGGACTCTATATTGAGTAAAAAAAAGAAAAAGGTGTCGTCTCTTGGGAAAATGGCGAGAGATTCGCTTCTAGCTTTGAATATGAGCGAGGAGGAGATAGCGGAGTTTAGGCGGTCGTACAAACTCACCTCAGTGGAGAGTTTGCGCTCGTTGGAGTCGGTTTCGGAGGACGCCAATTCACAGAGTGGGACGTCCATAGACTCCAGGTGCCGGGCGTGTCTGCGGACGAGTCAGGAGAGTCTAATGTCGCTTGACTCTATAACCGAGGATTGTCGATGTTCGGAATTCTGCGAGCGGCGCACGCATTCGAATAGATAAGAGTTTTAATGTTAAACGGGTATTGCTTAAAATATCATAGTTGAGATGTAAATTATATAGTATTATTGTAAAAAATATGTATAGTTTCAGATTTTATATGCCGCATTAAGATTTGAGTGAAGCGTGTTAAGCTTCTTATTGGTTACGTCTCGCTCGTTCCGCGATGGCAGACGATTTTTTACCCTAAACACTTATGCTATAAGGTCGAAACTGAATGAATAATAGGTCCTAAATATGTCATAGCGTAGAACGAGTGCGACGCAACCCCCATATAGTCGATCGGCTTCATATAATGACGGACATACATACATGTTAATATATTTATAGATATTTGGTACATCAAATTGATGTACTCTGTTTTCTCTCATAAAAGTATATCTAAATATATCTTCGTATAGCCACGTGATACGAAATCGTGAGGTCGTGTTATTTAGTTTTTCTTTTTGGTCCTTCGAGCCGGATTCGGACGGTTCGAGGACAAATCATGGGATATTTAAGTCTAACATACTAATTGAGGTAGGCGTTCTCTATGCATACACGAGATATGTAAAGTTTCGAGTTAAAATTATTATATTATACTTACCTAAATGTTTAAAATGTAATCGAAATAAGTTCAGCAGTTGTACAACAGTTGAGTTACAAACACATAAACGTACATAGGTTACAGTAACGGTAGAGAAATAGGATTCCCTTGTTTTAGCCGAAAAGTGCAATAGAATAATAAGACGCAATTGAAAAATTAGAAATTTAACCAAAAATGTTAAAATATAAACACATAACAATATTAGATATATACTGTGCAATATTCCATTAGAGTTGAAAATTATTAGGCATAAGTTGAAAACCGTTTTTTTGACGTGATTTAAAACTTAGCCGCGTTTATTGGCGAATATATGGTTGCGAACTTCAAAATTATACGTATAACTTTTATAAATTTATATTTTTAAAATGTCGGGTTTAAATGAAGTCTGACAAGGATATTTTAGCGTGCGTTTATATAGTTTAGATATTCCTTTAACGATTCATAGATTTTTTTTTTCAAGTCGTAAACAATTCTCATAAAATCTTTAGAAAAATTTGCCTTTTGTGTATGTAATTTTTGCATCACTCAAATTCTGGCGATATTTATATAATACTAGCTGCACCCGGCAAACGCTGTTCTGCCTTACTCTTATCGTTTAGTGGTATGAAAAATAGATGTTAGCCGATTCTCAGACCTACCCAATATGCTTACCAAATTTCAGAGGAATCGGTCAAGCCGTTTCGGAGGAGTATAGAGACTAACATTGTGACACGAGAATTTTATATATAAGATTGAATTCCAACTATTGCCACCGCTAAAATATTTTTGTGGAACTATGAATCATTCAAATTATTTTAGATGGCAACGCTATGTTGTTATATAGAAAAATTATGTTTTTTTTATATGTATGTATCCAGCAAGATTGTTGAATTGTTGAATATTTAAGTACTGATTGGCCGATAGACGGAGAATTTTTGTTTTTTTTTACAATGTCACATTTTTGTGATCATTAAGGTGCCATTTCTAATTCGTTTTCATTGTGACAGAACTGCCGAAACGCAAGTCTTTCTCTGTAATAATGAATAAAATTATCTCAAAAACGAACTACCCTCAAAATTATATTAATTTGATAGCGTATGGGAAATCGTTTGTAGCCTTTTTCGAAATACTGAATAAATCTTGATTAGATTTGAAATATATTCTTGTAATTAGTTTATTCATTGATAAAGTGTTGCTAGTATTTTTTTTTTCATATTAAGCTCGTTTTTTTGGAATTTTTCAATTTTTTTTTTTTATCTTTTGCTCTCGTTTAAAAAAAGAGAACAATTCATTTAAATGTTTCTAGATTGTTCCATTGTCCAAATTGGTTGTAGTTTGTACTTAAATTATATCAAAATAAAAGGTCAGTACATAATTTTGTCGCACTGATAAAGAGTAACTTAATATATTTTTTTATTGTCATGATTGTAGCTCGTTATATGCTGTGTCGAATTGCATACGATTTTAAGATTCTTAACTGGTATGTGCTTAATTTTTATTATCATTAAATTAATGTGGCAACGACTCTTTTTTTTACATTTGCTAGATTATTGTGGAAAGAAATGTTTTTCGCGCCCTCACTAATTCTATTAGCATACTCTAAATTGTCTATGAACTGCACAGATTATATAACCACTAATGCTGTTATTTAAGTAACAAGGCAAGAGAAATAGTGTAATTTATTTAACAAAGGATTAATCTCCTTTATTTGTACGTACGTAGCCCCACTAATTGCTTTATGGAAGCTATGGTTGACGCCATTTTGAAATGCAAAGTTTTTGGCGGGAATTTTATATGTCAAAGTCAAGTTCCGCCATTTTTTGTGTATATTATCTGTAAATATCGCATAGGCTTAAGCCCGTGTGACACGATGGATGCGTTTGTGCGATTTTTTTTATAATAAAACGCAAGGGCTTTGTTTTTGTGTGATGAAGTAATGTAATTTCGAATAATGTACATTAAATATTTGAATTTAGAACGTGTATTATTTCTTGACAACTTTTCCTGCCTGAGCTTTGGTAACTTTAGACTGAAGTCTACATATTAATTGTAAAAACACAAGCTGTGCCCTTAGATCGAAATCACGATTAAAAATCTTTTCCCGACGATTAAGGGGTGATAAAAATAAAATATAGTTTGAAAAATTTGAAGTAAAAAGCTCGTAATGGTTGAACCGCGTAATGTGTCTGACTTGCTTACATCTTATATATACAAATCAATTGCTGTTCGTTAGTCTCGACAAAGCTCTAGAGTGGCTGGGCCGATTTTGATTTAAAAGGTAAAAAATACGGATAAATGTTTCAAAAAAAGGTCAACGGCGTTGCGAAATTCGCCATGTCAGCTAGTATACGTATAAAAAACTGGCGATCCTTATCAGAATAATAAGATAAACACATGAAATTATTGTATTGTCACCGATCCGTGATAAGTGTACAGAGTTTGAGTTCAATCTGTCCGTTTGAAGTGGGTCAAAATCGAGTCTAAACGAGTCGGTTACATACAAACATACAGGTGAAGCTGATAAATGCGGAAAAATAGACTACGTTGTCCCTGATTGATTATAAGAATGGATGGTAATTGAATAATATCGGGTCTTGGTTTTACGGGAGCTAGCACAACGTGACTGGCTAGTCCTATTTATATATAAAGCTTAGCTTAGTATCTCTAGTATCTTATCTGTGATCCAAATATAAAGAGTTCATCATCATCAGCCCTTATATGTTCGCACTCCTGGGATACAGGCCTCCTAGGGTTCAAGGCCACCCACCACGCTGGCCAAGTGCGGGTTGGCAGATGTCACATGTCATCGAACTTTTGATTCTCGGACATGCCGGTTTCCTCACGATGTTTTTCTTCACAGTTTTAAGCAGTGGTGATGTTATCTACATGCGCAGATAAATTAAAAAATCAATTTCCTGCACGCTCGCCCGGTCTCGAACCCCGACTAATCGATTTTGAAGTCCGAGGTTCTCACCACTCAGCCACCACCGATTGCGAAGAGAAGTATAATTGAGTAAAGGTAAAAATAACAAACAACGAAATCGTCAGAATGAAACCAAATTTAAATGGGACAACACGGGAAACAGCAGCTGTCAAATTAAAAATGAAGCATCAATATCGGTCAATATCGTTCAGAAATTGTGTTCACATTCAGAAATACAGTCGATTTGAGAAACTTTTTTTTTGAAGACGTTTAAGAACATATTTTTTGACATTGCAGGTAGACTTTGAAAGCGATCCGGCTATTGAGTTGACATTTATTAATAGGTTCCTAAGTAACATAAAATTTAGCTCTATTATATACTAGACGCTCGTCCCGGCTCCGCCTGGATATCGAGATTAGTGTTTTATCCCAAGGGAGCATTTAATCGGCATAAAAAGTATCCCATCACCTAGTCAGCTCATACCCCAAAATTACCGCCAAATTGTACAATAGATATTGTTTATTGGTTTTTGTTAACTGTATGTGCATTGTACAATAAAGTGTTAATAAATCAATAAAAAATTCCCTGTTTGTTTGCCAAATTTCATCAAAATCCTGTAGTTTTAGCTTGATTGACGGACAAACATCCAAACAATCAAACTTTCACATTTATAATATAAGTGTGATATACATCGCATATCTACATATCTCCCTCACAAACCTTGAAGAACTTCGATTCGATGATTAGAAAACATTTTTCGTGTAAAAATGCCTTGATTTTAGTATTGTCATCGATCCATGATAACTGAAATTCAATTCAGTCCGTCATTTTTACGCTGAAAATCACGATCTAAGATTCTGTTTTATAGATATTATACAGATAGATAAGATATATTTAAATACATAGATAGTAAATTGTATTATATTATCTTAATTATAGCTTATTTCTTTGGCATAATTATCATGATTGAATACATATTATGCAAAATTGATTATTTTAAAAGAGCAACTATAGAGTTTGTTGTCGGCTCTTCTCTACAGAAACTGCCTTCCGAACCGGTGGTAAAAGTTAAAACTGTGTTATGACGATTCAAAAGTGCTTCTATAAGATGTCTAATTGAATAAATTTTGTGTTTGAGTTTACTAGTTGTTCAACTTGGCTTCGTCCGGGTATTTGTTAATAGTAGTTTTTCAAATATATATAATTCTTTATCCGAATTCAAGTTGAGAAAGTAAATATTAATCCAAAACTAATAGAGATAAAGTCCTACTAATATTATAAACGCGAAAGGTTGTAAATATGGATGGATGGATGTATGGATGTTTGTTACTCTTTCACGCGAAAACAGCTCATCGTTTAATTTGATACAGAGATAGATTATAGTCTGGATTAGCACATAAGCTTTTTACCCGCGTACCACGCGAGTTACGCCACGGGTTACAGCTAGTGTCTGTATAATTGTAAACAATTACCAAAAAAAAAAAAAAAAGAGGTTATGGTAAGATTATAATTGAAGTTTTTATGGTCCTATTAACACTGCAATAAAAATTTATACATTTCTGCGATGGAAAATGCGCCGCGAAATTATATTTTGGAGTATGTGAGATTTTACATTTTGTGTTTATTTTTATGATAGTTTAATGATAACATACGATTAAGTAGATACCAACTGAAACTTCGGAGATTTATTCGCAAATAAAGTCTTTAAAAATCGAATAATGGCAAGAAGTTAAAAAAATGAAAAAAAAAATCTACAAAACAGCTCACCGATTCTAAAATGGGACCAAATTATTATATTATTAATGAAAATTGTATACTATTTTTTATATTTTTTCATGCAAATTAAACATGTAATGCTTTGGGGTAAAACCTGTAAATTACTTGTTACTATATTAATAAATAAATAAATAAATGTCAACAATCTCATATCAAACACGAAAATTGTTTACTTAGAAAATCAAAAAAATGAACCAATAAATAAGTTACTAAAGCAAAAACCAAAATTTTGTAAAAGATTTTTGTCTGTCCGTTTGATCGGAAATATCTCTGAAACATTTTAACTAAGACCCACTAGAACATAGAACCTAGAAGGCCCTTGTCTGATAATTATTATATTTTACAAGTCTGTATATTGCTTATTCTGAACCAGACAGGTCCCTGCTGTGGGAACAAATATAGTCTGATGATGAGGTTAAAATATAATGTATTGAATATATCTTTTATCTAGGTTTATTCATTATAACTGATCAGCAGCAAATCTACGATGAATGGTGGCACTCGAATAAGGTAATTATGTACATTTTTTGGTTTTCTCTACATCTATACTAATATTATAAAGCTGAAGAGTTTGTTTGTTTGAACGCACTAATCTCAGGAACTATTGGTGTGATATGAAAAAATATTTCAGTGTCAGATAGCTCATTTATTGAGCTATAAGGCTTAAGGCTATAGGCTATATATGTATCACAGGCGAAGCCGGGCGGACAACGGTCTGGTTACTAGCAAGTAATGACTATAAATGAAATGAGAATCGATACATTAATTTTTAATGCATAATAACGCTTAATGAAAGCCACGTTATATAAAGGACAGGTTAACAAACATAAAACTATTTATTTGTTCATAAAACAATGATTATAACATTTTAGAACTTTGGTTATATGCACCAGAAATAGAGTAAAAAGTGCCTAAAAAAACAGCTTTGTAAGCTGATTTCAAATGTTGCATTATATGATGCGAACAAAGGCGTTTATTTACAAACAGTTCTAACTAGTCAAAACACGTTTTAACGGAAAACGGTTTACTGTAACCTATTTATTACGCTCAAAGTTCGATAACGCTCATTCCGCAAAAATTTGCTAACAACGCGTCGTGGTCATAGTCAAAGAGGCATAACGCGACACTTGTATTATAGTTCAAAAGGTTACCTTCTAATGATCTTAGCAAGACCACAGCGAAATTTGTGTCGTGGCCGACGTACCATTCTGCTTTCAGACGTTGTGGTTATGAAAAAAGCCATGACGCGTTCTGAACATTATTTTGTGTTCAGTTTCTTATTATTTTAGGTAGTTTTTAGTCTATATAGATAACAGAGGAATACACTAGCGTAATTAGATTGACTCTAACCGAAGAATCTCGCTACTTCCAGAATCGCGTGTTATGATGAATTTAATATTGAAGTTTTAAAAGCGTGTCTTGATATAGTTCATTTTATTGTAGTAGTCATTGTTAAACCGACTTCAAAAAAAGGAGAAGTTTCATCAACTCGACTGTATTTTTTTGTGTCACTTTAGAACCTCTTGAGTGAACCGATTTTGATGTTTTTTATATTTGAAATCTGGTGCCTCCTGTGTGACCCCTTTTAAATTTAGTCTACTTCCGACAGTGTGAAGGAGGTTCGGTTTGGTTAAAAAAAATTATTCCAATCTAAGCCGCGATATTGTAATTTAACGCTGTACAAACTTACGGTAACTTTATATTCATTCATTCAAGGTATTTGATAGATTGTTAATAAACATGAGAACTTATGCTGAAGAGACAAATGTGAGATACTCCAGGATGACCAGACTGCGCGCAAGTTACGAGAAATCAGCGCATTTCGAAATGGGTTACGTTATGTCCGAGATTCTGGAGCGGTTTGTGCTTTATTGTATTAGTTAAGACTCCCCCCCGGATAGATGTCTTTTTAAGTTCTGGTCCATGTGGAGACGAATCTAATGGCTTAAAAATCATTAAATCCCGTTGAGTCGTTCTTGTATTATAATCTCGTAATAAGTAACACGCGTTCTTGCTCGTGTGCTGTGAGAAAATACAATTGTATTTGTACTATAATTTATCTCTTTATCTAACAAATTAAATGGTTTCTGAACGTTAACTTTTAATTTTTTTGTTTAATTTCCTACATGGTTTTTAAGCAGAACGTTACCAGCAAAATATTTTTTTTATATTTGCTTTAATAAATGTTGCTAACAAGCGACTGAGCTGATGATTCACCTGTTGGTAAGCGATTAACACCGCCCATGAATATTTCCACAGGTAGCTTTAGAAAATGCATTGCCCACTTTAATCAATAACAGAAAGGGAATTGGTGATGGGAGTAAAGGAATGGATAGGGATGGGTAATAAAGAAACGGGCCTCCGAATTCGATGCCGATCACGTCCTTATCCGAAAAGAAACTCGATCAAAGCATCTGCCCTATATTTTATACTATATTTAATAAGAAATTAGAAAACTAAAAACATCTACACATATTACAGCTATCGAAAAATGGTACACAGTCTCAAAGGACCGGCCGATCCCAAAGCTCGATACAACTCCCTCTTCATTACCATAAAACGGCTGGAATTTGTACAAAAACTATTTCTGGATCTCTACCATTTGGTAAACATGATGCATGAAATAAATCGAAAGTATCAGAAATTGCTGCAGCAGGAATCTTCAATATTCGGGGGAGAAGTAGACTTGACTGAGGTGAACAGAGCGCTGGAGCAGATCGAGTTTAATAAGAAGATGCAGGTATAAATGCGTTATAATATTAATACTAGTATTAGCAGTGGTGGCTCAGTGGTGAAAACCTCGGACTTCATCGGACCTCGGAAACATCGATAAGTCGGGGTTCGAGACCGGGCGAGGGTGCTGGAAATAAATTGTTTTTTCAATTTATCTGCACATGTAGATAACTTCACCATTGCTTGAAACGGTGAAGGAAAACATCGTGAGGAAACCGGCATGTCTAAGAATAAAAAGGTCGACGACATTTCGATTATGGCCTAAACCCTCATAGGAGGCCTGAGTTCTAGCAGTGGGTACATATATAGGCTGATGGTGATGATGAATATTAGTACTTTGTATAAAATGCTTTAATATTTCCCTTTCCGAATCTCTTCTCATTTATTATATTTTATAATTATTTCCTATTTTATATATATATATATATATACTAGCTGCACCCGGCAAACGCTGTTCTGCCTTACTCTGATCATTTAGAGGTATGAAAAATAGATGTTAGCCGATTCTCAAACATACCCGATATGCACACAAAATTTCGTAAGAATCGGTCAAGCCGTTTCGGAGGAGTATGGCAACGAAAACTGTGACACGAGAATTTTATATATATAGATATAATATAATATATGTATAATATTTAGTTTAAATACCAATTTGCTTTTAAAATATCTATAAGTATGTTTGTATTGTTTATATAATGTATGCATGTATGTTTATTTCTTCTGACTGGCACTCCAACAAGGGGCTACTGAAAATCAGCGCTGCGCATAACGCGTAGCACACGCTGAATAGTTACCCTTTTTAGCACCACACCGTTTAGTCATAAGTACACTTTTTAATTTTAATTTTAATTTTACTGTAAATGTGGTGGTGATAAATAAAAATTTCTTTCTTTCTTTCTACTCTATATATATATGCCTAAATTTGATATTCAACGGATCTGTTTTTCGTTTTTTTTTAATAGAACGATTCAATGTGGTTTATAATATGTTTACTGATGAAACTCGTTTTGTGTTACAAAGCGTTTTCCATAGTTAGAAAAAAAAGGTGTGTGACACACGATAGAAGTGAAACTTCAATAAATCGACAAAAGAATGAATAAAATAATATGTATATTTCTGTCTCATTCTTTGCCGGCTTCATTCAACACATTTTTGTATTTGTGTCTCTTAGCTGTCGTTGTTTCCGTTGCATCAGGTTTGAAATCACAACGATTCTAAAGAAATTTCTCTTCAACTAGAATTGGCAAAGGCATTTAGTTGCAACTAGTTCTAACTAGGGAAAACGCGTTAAAAGCTAGAATATACTAGATTTTCTAAAGGAATTATCTTTTATAATTCAGTAATATTTTAGGTATGTATCATAATAATGTTTATTACATAATGTCTACTTGTTGTAATAATATAACCCTGATAAGTTTGGTTGTTTATTCAAAATATAATTAGAATCTATTTTGTATCAACTATTCCATATTAATATAATTTGCGAAATTCTTCCAGTTCCTGAGATTTGCGTTCAAACAAAATTCCATATATACTTGCTAGCTACGCCCCGCGGTTTCACCCGCGAAAGTCCATATCCCGTAGGAATATCGGGATATAAAGTTGCGTATGTGTTATTCCAGTTGTCCAGCTATGTACGTACCAAATTTCATTGCAATCCGTTCAGTAGTTTTTACGTGAAAGACTATCAAGCATACACATAGTCATACATCCATCCTCACAAACTTTCGCATTTATAATATTAGTAGGATAGGATAGGACTAGTAGTATGTAATAGGATTTTTTGTTATTCAGACGAAGAAACTAAACAACATCTAATTGAGAAATTTTGAAAGAATATAGATCCCGAGGATCACGGGTGGCCGAGAGGCTAGGCTTTGCTACGGTTAGGCAAGAAGCGCAGGTTCGAATCCCGCCTCGTGATCAAATTTTTTCTATTTCTTTCAAAATTTCTCATTTATAAAGCATTTCAATGCTATAAAACTAAAAATTAAATTTAACATCTAATTGTCTATCTGAGCTATCTAAACACACATGCATTCTGTGTTACAGGCGAAGAAACGGAAAAAACAGATGCAGAAAATGCAGCGACAGAAGAAGTATGGTTACGTAGAGATAAATTTCCAAACACCCCGCGGCAACAAGTGGTGGCCGCTGGATTACGGATGGGAAATAGATTATTATTGGCGTTAATTGAAATAAACAATTTATTGTTATTGTTTTGTTTTATTGGTCTCCTTCATAGTGGTTGATGCGGGAGCGTAGAACCGAGGGGTTATGGGTTTGAATCCCGGTAAGGACTCTATTAATTTCCTTGGTAGTGGTTAACGCGAGAGCGTAGAACCGAGGGGTTATGGGTTCGAATCCCGGTGGGGACTTTATTGATGTTCTTGGTACAGTGGTTAACGCGGGAGCGTAAAACCGAGGGGTCCTGGGTTCGATTCCCGGTGGGGACTTTATTGATTTCCTTGGTAGTGGTTAACGCGGGAGAATAGAACCGAGAGGTCCTGAGCTCGATTCCTGGTGGGGACTCCATTGATCTCCTTGGCAATGGTTAAAGCTTGAACTTTGAACCGAGGGGCCCTGGGTATGATTCCCGCTGGGTAAAGCTTGAATGAGCTGGGTATGATTCCGGGTGGTACTCACAAGAAATTGTCTCGGTCTGGCAGGACACAGAAGGCTGATCACCTACTTGTCCACAATGAAAATCGATCAGTTAAACAGATGTATATCTGCCCCATACCCCACTAATATACTTAACAATTATTTTTAAACAACTTGCTAAAATCGACGTAATAAAAAACTACTGAATTCATATTTAATTATTTATTTCCATATAAATATATAACATATTTGAATATTCGTTACAGTTCCCACTAGGACTATCCTCTTGATGGATTTCATCTCAATTGGACTAGCTCTAAGCTTTCTTCGTTGTTTCTATACATAAAAAGAGAAAAGAAAACAAAAATTACAATTATTAAAAATTATGAAAGTTAACTCTTGGATCATCTAAATCGATTCAGCCGTTTTTGTGTGATTATGTAAAACAGTATTTGATGAAGACAGAACGGACAGACGAATTATATAGTTTCATTAACATTATTAAGCATGTGTGACATCATCACTGCTAAAACCGGTGAAGGAAAACATCGTAAGGAAACCGGCATGTCCGAGAATCAAAAGTTCGACGACATGTGACATCTGCCAACCCGCACTTGGCCGGCGTGCTGGATTATAGCCTGAACCCTCATAGGAGGCCTGTATCCCAGCAGTGGGAACATATATGAGCTGATGATGATTAACAGCATTTTGTATGTAACCGACTCGCTTAGACTCTATTTTGACCCACTTCAAACGAACGGATTGAATTCAAACACATCACTTATCAAGTGATCGGTGACGATACAATAATTTCATGAATTTATCTTATTATCCTGATTAGGATCGCCAGGATTAATTAATTTCTTTACGTACACTCTGTATAAGAGCAAGTGACAGTTTAGTTGATTCTATTATTAAACCGTTTTATTGTGTTTTTATTGTAATATTATTTAGCTAGTTAGCTTCTTACTGATTTTAGGCATTCCTGGTATTTTAAGCCTAGGTCTAATTGAATCGTCTAGGCTCATAGATTGCAATATATAGACTAACTGATAGATGTCTATTTCTATACCACGAATATACTCCATCCTAGAATGAAAGGTCAGATAGATTAATTTCTCAGTTTATAAGTTTAATGAAACTGCTGGACCGATATTGATGAAGCTTTCTTTCTACACATAGTCATTGATGTAATAAAACTGCAGATGTCTGTAGATCGCGTATTATTCAAAACTGATAGACCGATTTTGATGAAACTTTTTTCCGCAGATAGATATAATACAACTGCAAAAGTCTTTTGTATCACGCAAATACTGCTAGAACGACTTTGATGGAATAGTTTTTTTTTAATTTTATATCTACTACAGATATTAGGTAGCCCTTAGCAACACAGAGCTATTACATCATTCAGTTCAATTAACAAAAGTCGAGCCGTTCTTGAGTTTTACGCTTAACTTCATATTCAATTATATTTTATATAGATAACTAGACGTTCGTCCCGGCTCCGCCCAAATATCAGGATTCCTGTTTTATCCCAAGGGAGAATTTAATCGGCATAAGTATCCTATAACCCAATTCAGCTCATACCCTATCTGTATATCAAATTTTATCAAAATCCGTTCAACAGTTTCAGCGTGAACGGCCAAACATCCAAACAAACAATCACATTGAGAAATTTTGAAAGAATAGAAAAAATTTGATCACGAGGCAGGATTCGAACCTGCGTTTCTTGCCTAACCGTAGCAACGCCTAGCCTCTCGGCCACCCGTGATCCCGCCACAGTAATCGAATCTCTTCTACTCTTTCGGTTTCATGTGCCTAAGGGGCACCCCGCGCCATCTATCCTGCCTCGTGATCAAATTTTTTCTATTCTTTCAAAATTTCTCATTTATAAAGCATTTCAATGCTATAAATTATTTATTGTAAGTATCATTAAAAGGTATATTTATATGTATATGTGATATGTATTCTAAGTTAAAATATTTATGTACTTAATACCTACCTCCCGCTTTTTACTATTTCTATACACTGTGGGTTGCCTGGAAGAGATCACTCTTTAGTGATAAGGTCGTGCTGGTCTAGTTTTAAGTTTTTATATACCATTTGTATACCGGTTTATTTGTATACCAGTACAATAAAGTGTTAAATAAATAAATAAATAAATAAAACTAAAAATTAAACTATCACATTTATAATATTGGTGTGATACATTACCGTATGATGTAGTGCACGGGTCTTCTCTTCTCTATATGAGGCACAACCATCGTTGAAGCCTTGGTATACTTGTTGTTTGTCATTCTATATAACTCTAACATGCTTTTGTATTTTTCACGTATTGTACCTGTAGTTAATTGAATAATCGTTAAAAAAAACTAAAAAGTATCCCCGCCTATTTTTAACTGCAGTTAAAACTAGCCAGGAGGCTAGAGAGGCTAGTTTTAGCTAGGAAGCTGTCTCCGGAAAATCGCATTCTCACAAATCACAAAAATTACATAATCTAACCCTAAAAGCAGTGGTGGCTCAGTGGTGAGAACTTCGGACTTCAAAATCGATAAGTCGGGGTTCGAGACCGGGCGAGCGTGCAGGAAATAAATAGATTTTTTCAATTTATCTGCACATGTAGATAACATTACCACTGCTTAAAACGGTGAAGGAAAACATTGTGAGGAAACCGGCCTGTCCGAGAATCAAAATTTCGACGACATATGACATCTGCCAACCCGCACTTGGTCAGCGTGGTGGATTATGGTCTAAACCCTCATAGGAGGCCTGTGTCTCAGCAGTGGGAACATATAAGGGCTGATGATGAACCTAACCCTTGCGAAGTGACAGATAAACAAACACATTTTCACATTTATAATATGTATAATATGTATATTTTTATATTTCTCGTGTCCCCTAGTGGGAGTAGATGATATACATCTGTTTCACTGATCGATTTTCTTTGCGGACAAGTAGGTAATCAGCCTTCTGTGTCCTGCCAGACCGAGACATTTTGTGTGATTCCTCAGCGGGAATCGGACCCGCTACCCTCCGTCTTACGCTCACGCGTTAACCACTGTACCATTAGTATGATAGCAATTATTTTTCCGTGGTAATAATGTGATTATATGCTGTTCGCCCCGGTTTCGCCCGTGGTACATAAGCCTTCCTCAATAAATGAGCTATCTAACACTGAAATAATTTTTCAAGTCGGACCAGCAGTTCCTGAGATTACTGCCTGAGATGCGTTCATACAAACAAACAAACTCTTCTGCTTAATAACATTAGTATAGATGATAATATTTGAATAGCTATATTCATAGCTATATTAATTGATAAAGACTGCTAGATGCTAATCTAGCAGACTTTATCAATTTAACTCCAAAACTGACGAATTTTAAAAACCTTCTACTCAGGGAACTTAATTCATAGTGCGTGTATGATACATTTTAATTGGTTTGGTTATAAAATTTTTATCACATTTAATCCATACAAATTACGTAATTTGATTGTTTATTTTATCGTGAATTATCTATTAAATGATAATAAAAAACTAATTGAGTATATGGTTACGTCTGAATATTCGCATTAGTCATTGTGACCAATATTATCTAAGAAATTCTTAATCTTATGAATTACAAACACTTCGATAAACCACGCCTTTAATTGTGCATTAAATTTTCAGGCATTTCCGGGAATGAATCCTACTAATATTGTAAATGCGAAAGTTTGTAAGGATGTGTGTGTTTGTTGCTCTTTCACGCAAAAACTGCTGAACCGATTGCAATAAAATTTGGTACGTAGACAGCTGGACAACTGGAATAACATATGAGCAACTTTTTATTCCGATATTCCTACGGGATACGGACTTACGCGGGTGAAACCGCGAGGCGCAGTAGCCTCCTGCCAGCTAGAACAAGTGACTGCAGATACAGTATACGCTAAAGTCTCCCTTTGTTTGATGACAAATGTAGACTTATTGTTTATGAATAAATGCTGTGATGTAAGAGTAAATTCTTTCTTTATTCGCAACGACCAAGACGCTTATGGGGAACATGGCAGACAGCTATTAAGCCCCTACTGACGCTCTACCACGCACATCATATCCCTAGCTTTTTTTTGTGGTGATCCTCGATGCTAGCCTGAAGGGCTAGTGCATCTTAGCACGGACGAGTGGGTGAACTGAGGGTTCACCCTGGAAACGACACGCTCAAGGGCGTCATAGTTAGCTATATATGAAGACGAAAAAACTTCACTAGTGCGATTTAGTACGCACCCATCAGCATGCCAACCTCGAACGGCAACATATGGCATATTTGATCGCGGATCCTGTCAACCTGTCTCATCGTATTCAAGGCTTCCACAGTCAGCTCGTTGGCCATCTTCCTCAGCTTGTCCTTTTCCGCCTTACCCATCCAGTCTTGCACTTTCTCATATTGCTTTTGACCAGATATAGTGGTGATAACTGGGGATTAGATCAATGTTTTATGGACAGTTTCACAGCTGACGGACTGTGTCCTTTTTCTCACCATTCCCAATTCCTTGCTTTATTCGTATCGTCATTTCTTTCCTCATCCCTTCTTTTACGTATCTTATCTTACTCATTTCCTTATTTAAACTGGCACAACCTGCTCTGTTCACGGGCGGTGGTGATCGCTTACCATCAGGCGAACCACCAGCTCAGTAGCCCGCTGTGATATAAAAAATGTATAGATCTATTATTACTACTTACACCAAAATATAATCAAAACTCTTAAATAATTCATTTGTTTCGGATGTTAATTCCACCATAAACATTTTATGAGTGTTATACTTCTGAAAAGCATAGTAGTTGGTTATTTAATGCTAAAGAATTTTATTAGGAAATCTAGTATTTATGTGCTAACTAGCTGCGCCCCGCAGTTTCACCCGCGTAAGTCTGTATCCCGTAGGAATATCGGGATAAAAAGTTGCCTATATATTATTCCAGTTGTCAAGCTATCTACGTCCCCAATTTCATTGCAATCGGTTCAGTAGTTTTTGCGTGAAACCGCGGGGCGAAGCTAGTACTTAAGTATAATTGCAAAAAAAATCTCTTTTAATGACTCTTTTATATACGTTTTTCATAATTTAGGTTTTGATGCATTTACAATAGGCTTCCCTAGCCTATAGATTATAAGGAAAGCATAATAAGGAAAATGTATCAGGATAATTCTCTGGCCTCATTAAGTGCGCCGTTTCAGCTAGTCTGTCTATAACATTACTGTCTATAACATTATTCGAATATACTGAATTTATAAGCCAACTAATATAATAAATGCGAAAGTAACTGTCTGTATGTACTTCACGTTTAAACCGCTAACCCGATATGGGTGAAATTTGGGAGAGGTTTTGAGACTTGAGAAAAGACAGAGGTTTTGTTCTATTAATAATACTAGCTGTGACCCGCGGTTGAAACCGCGTAAGTCCGTATCCCGTAGGAATATCGGTATAAAAAGTGCCTATGTGTTATTTCAGTTGTCTAGCTTTCTGCGTACCAAATTTCTTTGCAATCGGTTCAGTAGTTTTTGTGTGAAAGAGTAACAAACAGACCTTGCATAATTCTTTCCTACGAAGTAGTTCTCTATCTCGGATTACAAAATGGGACCAAAATATGACAATTTCCTATCAAACACAAAATCACATGAAGTGGCTAAAAACCTACGGAGTTATCGGGCAACAAAGTCGAAAAAAAGGGTTATAAAACATAAATAAAATCAACACATACGGGAAAGCAGAACAGACATATATTAGCAACAGGAAAAGCGAAATAATGTACAAATATATTTAAGGATTCTAGAAACGTCGCGAATGTAATAAATTTCAATCATCCATGTAAATTTAGATCAATTCAGATTATTACAGATAAATCCAGAAAAATCCAGTTTATTCCAGATCAATCTATATAATTCCAGTTTAACGCAGGCCTCTCACAAGCGATAGGTCTTCTTACTCCGTACATCAGTAGCCGGCTTTGACAGCGCCTTCTTCTCAATGATTCTAATCATGTCTATCAGGTTCGTGATTTCGATCGCCTTATTCGCAATCTGCTCGTACGCGTTAATGTGCTCCATTGGTTTCCACTCGTGGTAGAGGCGTTTTAATGTCAGCGAGATGTCTGTCATGATATTGTATTTGTCTGTTATGTCTCCAATGATGAAACCTGGGAAGTAAAGAATATAGGGTGATCAGTTGTTTCAGTGACTTTCAAATTACGGGATTAATATTTGAACGGACTGAAACTCAAACTCAATCATTTAATTATTCAATTAGTCTTCTAAAAGCACAGTTTAAACACACGGAAAAGCAGTTTATGCAAAGAAGAGCCGACAAGAAACTCAGTAGTTGCTCTTTCCATAATGTGAATTTTGCATTTTAGTAAATAGGTAATATGAATCTATACTAATATTAAAAAGAGTTTGTTTGAACGCACTTATCTCAAGAACTGCTGGTCCGATTTGGAAAATTTTTTCATTGTCAGATAGCCTATTTATTAAGGAAGTACATATATGTACCACGGGCGAAGCCGGGGCGGACCGCTAGTGCATAATATTGTTCCGAACATTAACAAAAACAAACCCATATCAAACGCTGAAGAATTGATATAATGCCCTCTTATCAACTCTGCCCTTCTCACTTTCAAGTCACTATCTCTTACTGTCTCATACATGAGCCGGAATAACTTCATCTTCATATTAGAATCTTCCGACTTCGGTTTCTCTGAACCTTGACGCAAATATTGAAGACCTACTCTTCTATTTTCAAGGTTATCCCTTAGAATCTTTAGTTTCGATGGCCAGGATAGGTCCTTGATGATACGGTTTTTCGGTGGTGATAGGTTTGGTAGGTATGCGTGGAGATCTGAAATAATGAGAGCTATTCAAGTCTTATTTTATAGTGTTTTGTTTCCTTTCCTTGTTATTTTTACCGTTAAATCGAGTTTTTCGTTACAACGCGTTTTCGCTAATTAGAACTGTACCTAAACGCTTAGGGATTTCATACGCAAAAACTTTAATTAACTTAGGTCAAATTAAATGCTAGCACAACAGTAACCATATTAAAATAAAATCGCCTGAAAGCAGTAAGTACTCAACGTGTGGAAAAATATCAGAGCCTATGTTGGTCGTGTGTATAATTATGTTAGGAATAAGTTTCACAATGTCTTCATTAAGCTGGGTATAGTCACACCAAATACACGCTGACGTAGTAGATGATTTCATAAGAGTTCCCACGACCTTGGCGAATAGCGCGGGAAGACGGGACACAGTGGAGTTTAGTCGGTAGGTCCATTGCCTCTCTAGGCAATGGGAGGCCGACATAACCCACAGCCTTTCCCCGGGCTGTGGGTATGTATAATGCATGAGCATTCTCCACTTAAAAAAAAAAAAAACAAAAAAAACTGGCACGCTGACCGTCAGTGTTGACAACTGAAACGTATGAACCTGTACGTATGAACCTCTACCTCCTATAGAAGCTGTCAGCAACAAAGGTCAGTGTAACACTAAAACCAGCCGAAAAATAATCTCGCACATGAGTTGACAAAGTGCAGACAAGATAAATTGATAAAAGAAAATTACAATTCTTCGAAAAATTATCATTTATTTCATGATCACCAGTAATAATCAATTTCCCATCCATATTCGATCGGCCACCACCACCTGGTAGACCTTTTCGGCTTACCAATTCCCAACAGTTTTTCATATACATATTCTTTATCTCTCTTCCTAGTTTTTTTAGGTTTCGGCGGTCTGTACGACGTTGATTTGCGTTTCTTCCCAGACCCAGTGCTCCTCCAACCTTCGCTGGTTGTCTCGACATAGTCGTTTATCTCCTTTCTCTCTTGCACATGAAACTTCCTCTCAATTTCGTGGAACATACCGTACAAGTGATCTATTTCCCAGTAATGGTGTTCTATTTCCTCCAGGTACATGATCAGCTCCATTGTGTACAGGCGTTTCTTCATGTAATGGCTCACGTTGTACTTGTCTACCATCCGTCTGTACTTCTCCTGGATTACGCAAGCCACGAAGCCGGCTTCGAAGGGCGCTGAATGCCTGATCTTCTTCCTGATGTAGGCAACAGCTGCTATGCGTCTGTTGGTGTCCTTTATGATGTCATCTGTTGTGTTGAATAGCATCTTCGCTGACACGAGTTCTCTTCGCGCCATCTTTTTTAATTGCGATGGATATCTTTGGGGGAGACCTGCAACAGTTTGCTGGTTTTATCCTGCTTCCTTTCAATATTTTTATTAGTTCCGTAAAGATCACATGAGTAAATTGAGAAGAATTGAAACCCACTCTGGGATCTCCTGCGCTTTGGGTCTCCATCTCTTTGGCCGTTAATTTAAATAACATTTCCTTAATATTAAATTACATTTCCTTAATATTATCTTGAGATATTACAATTTTGACAGAGAGATATCAAAAGTTTGACATCATCTTCTTCTTCTTTTTCTGTCTAAGCTATCTTCTCCCATTCTTCTTTCTTCGTTCTTCTTCGAATAGAGAATCTCTTGGGAGCTAGGATTTTAATCTTACAGCACCAGCCTATGGTTACCGGTAGCAGCTGTCTACAATATTTTATTACCAGAGCAGTGACCCCGACCGACCAGCTAAATTAGTTTTTTGTTAATATGGTAGGTGAAAGGGTTTATGTAATATTATAAACGCGAAGGTCTGAAAGTGTGAATGGATGTTTGTTACTCTTTCACGCGAAAACAGCGTATCGAATCTATATGAAATTTGGTACAGAGATAGATTATAGTCTGGATTTGCACATATCTTAAACACACATTGATATGATTTACAATTCAAAATCAATTAGATTTATCGAAATATCCATCCGCCCCTTGTCCCCACATGGGGTATGGGGCAGATGGATATTTCCTTTTTTATTATTCGATTTCTTCACGAGAGAGATGTTACTGTCCTATTAATAATATAAGCGAGAATGTTTGTATGATTGTTCGTTACTCTTTCACACGAAAACCATTGAACGGATTTTGATGATACTCGGAAGTGATTCAGTTTACGCATCATAAGAAGACATGAGCTATAGAAATACTAGCTTAGCCCCTGGGTTCGTCTGCAGGTGAAACCGCGTAGATATACTATGTTTTATGAATCTTCACTAAGGAGCCAGAACCTTTAACGCGGGAAATTGAAACTACTAAAAGTTATTAGAATAAAGGGGAAAGTCGGGTTATAAATTAATTATTTTTACCAAAAAACTCAACCACCTACATATTGTTAGAACTAGATCAAATTTAAATGGGACGAAGGACGCACTAGCTATTAAATAAAAAAGATTTTGTATGTGGTAGTCGAGCACGCTTCGGCACGAATTGGGCCAGCTGGCACCGGGGAAGTACCACACCAACTTAGAAAATCGGCGTGAAATAGCATTCTGCTGTTCCGTTCGGTGAGTGGGGGAGCCGGAGGTCCATATCCTTTTCCTTACCCTTCCCAGTCCTTTCCTTTATTCCTCTCGCCAATCCTTTCTTAATCCCTTCCCAATTCAAAGTCGGCAATCCATTTGTAGAGGCGTAAGGTCTGCCATGTACCTTATGCCTCTGCAAACCCATACGCACACTTTTATGTCACAGTCGGCTCCATTGCCGACTGTGTATAAAAAAAAAGAATCATCAAAATCGGTTCAGCCATTCGAAAGATCTAAGACAACAAACACAGAATAATACAGTCGAATGGAGAACCTCCTCCTTTTTTGAAGTTGATATCTCTTAAGAAATGTATGTACGAGAATACCTTCTGAACGACTGCACCAATTCGTATACTGTTTTAAGCATAAAATAGAAACAATTTAAATACGTACTTGGGGAGCATAATGCGAAAATAATTAATACTTTATATCGCATTGCAGTTGAGAAAATATATTTCCTTTATAGCTTTATAAAACACAATAAATGTTACAAAAATATTTATTACGAGACTATTTAACGCCCGTGATTATGTTCGTATTGATAAGACGTTTTACTACGAACATTATGTCTCAACAAAATCCTATATGTTAGTCAGAATCCCATCAAAATGTGTGTAAGTGGAGAGTAAATGACACAAAGAAATTTATAAACAGAGAGACAAAGTAATATTATAATTTGAATGTTTATAGGGTTGGAACTAGGAAAACAAAAAATTTGATCACCCATCCAATTTGTGACCGTACCAACGTCTACTTGACCTTTTATATTTTTATTATTCGTTGTTACAGCGACCATAGAAAGTCATCTTCAACTTCACTTGTCTAGGTATAACGGTACATGAGGTATAGTCTGGTGACAAACGGACAGACATACTGACGGACAGCGAAGTCTTAGTAATATCCTAATGAGCCATGACCATGACCACATCCGGCATAGTGCCATCGCATTGTTGAAATAATTTCACAAACGGTTTAGTAATTTCGAAGCTTATTCGATACAAATAAAATCCTCTTAGTTTTCTTTAAACTAGCAGTTCGCCCCGGCTTCACTCGTGGTGCATATATTGACTATGTCACTCAGTGAAGGTGCATCTTTCTAAGGTAAAATAATTTTTGAAATCGGTCCAGCAGTTTTATGTGAATACATTACAAACATACATACAAAAACAAAAACCAACTCTTTATAATATCTTGTTGTAACATTATCGTTAATTATAGTATAGAATCATTAAAATATTAATTACTCGAAATAATTTGAAATTATTACAGTGAGTTTCATTATGTTGTTTTTGATACTATGTTTCATAATCAGTAAGTATTTTAAAATTTAAATGAAGTCGGTTAACTACTAGTTACGCTGCGCGGCTTCACCTGCAGCCGAACCCGCGGGCAATAGCATGTATAGCTCATGTCTTATTCTGATGTATAAGCTATTATTGTAAATATTATTGTAAAGTTCTATTAAAATGCATTTAGCAGTTTTTACGTATGAGAGTAACAAATATCTATCCATACTTACAAACTTTCGCGTGTTACTAGCTGCGCCCCGCGGTTTCACCTGCGTAAGTCCGTATCCCGTAGGAATATCGGGATAAAAAGTTGCTTATGTGTTATTCTAGTTGTCCAGCTATCTACGTACCAAATTTCATTGCAATCGGTTCAGTAGTTTGCGTGAAATTGTAACAAACATCCATCCATACTCACAAATTTTCGCGTTTATAATATTAGTAGGATAGTATAGCAACTACACTATCTATAACTCAATAACGGATTAATGGATTTGGCTGAAAATTTATGCAGAAGCTTAGAACTAGGAGGTGGACATAGAAAAGGGAGTTTTTATCCCGGAAATCCCACGGGAAGGGGAACATGCGAGGAAAACTCCGGGTCTGTCTTTCAAGCGACTACGCGGGCAAAGTTTCGGGCGGAAAGCTAGATAATTATATAGAATATTCGTTTAACCCACAATGCAAAGTAATCACTTGTACTTAGTTTTATCAACAGACTACAATAAAAGGGAGGTCATCCATCTAACTATAATTTCATTGTTACCTCATAACTTATTACTGGGTGAATCGATTTTATGATTCTTTTGCCATTTGAAAGCTGACTGCCAAGTGGACCCCTTAGATTCCGGTGTAGTTCTGACATTGTGAAGGCGGTTCCATGTTATCTTAAATATAACGACGACTTGCAGGTTTATCACAAACTGAGGGTCAAGTATATGGACCAAAAACAGTAGCGCCGGAGGTGAAATACTGGGCCTGGAGGTTGCAGCAGCGGCACATTTTAAATATGACCATAGAACTTATAAGAGGCATGTGTAATTGTATTTTTAATCTGTAAAGAACAGACTAAATATGAATTAAAAATATTTTTTTTGCCGCCCATGAATATTTGTAGAGGCCTTACGCTTTGCAAAGGACTTGCCGAATTTAATGACAGGGTGTAAAGATGGGGGAGGAAAGGACTGGGAAGGGTAAGGAATAGGATATAGGCTTTCCCAATACCGATGCAATAGTATGCTACTGTTTCACGTCGGTTTTCTGTGGGGGTGCGGTACTTCCCTGGTGCGAGCTGGCCCAATTCGTGCCGCAACTCGACTCCCGCAGTCATCCTACGTATAACTTTTAACCAAGGATTGAAAACCGTAACGCAATTGAATTCCATAGATCATCATCAGCCCATATATGTTCCCACTGCTGGGACACAGGCCTCCTATGAGGGTTCAGGCCATAACCTATCACGCTGGCCAATGTTATTGGGTTGGCAGATGTATGTACGTAATCGTATCTTCAAACTTTTGATTCTCGGACACGCCGGTTTCCTCAAGATGTTTTCCTTCACCGTTTTAAGTAGTGATGATGTTAACCACATGTGCAGATAAATAATCAATTTATTTCCTGCTCGCTCACCGAGTCTCGAACCCCGGCTTATCGATCTTGAAGTCCAAGGCTCACCACTGATCCAACACTGTCTCCAATTCCATAGATACAACATACAAACTGAAACACGCTGAGAGAATCCAAGATGAGCACAAGCACAGCATAGGATATGAACTTGGGACTATAGCCGCTGGGATACTGGAGAGGTTCCTTTATATGCTCAAATTATATAGATATTACGCTCAGATAAAGCACTTATCTGTGGACAATGTATTGGTGGAAGATTATATGATCGCTTTGCATAACTGTCGTGAGTAGAATATACTAGTAGAATATACCAATGGTAATAGAATGATGAATTTGGAGCCAAGGGGCCATCCATAAATTAGGTCATGCGAAGTTTAGAATTTTTCGACCTTTCCCCCCTTCCTTGTCACATAATGTCACATTAAGACGATACCCTCCCACCCATCAACGTGTGACGTAATTTATGGATGGCCCCACACGAATTTCGTATCGTATTTACGCCAAGCGTAGCTCAAGATTGCATGTTTGCGGACTGCTACAATTGCTTCTTTAATGTACATAGGCCCATATCCTTTTCCTTCCCTTTCTCAGTCCTTTCCTTTATTCCTCTCGCGAATCCATTCTTAATCTCTTCCCAATTTAAAGTCGGCAATCCATTTGTAGAGGCGTAAGGTCTACAGTGGACCTTATGCCTCTCCAAATGTTCATGGGCGGTGGTAGCGCTTATCATCGTATGTTTGTATGTAACCTTTGATGAAAAAGTCTTTTCCTGTATGTTTATTTTTCTTTGTTTAATTGTGATATTTTGTAATTGTCGTGTATATAATGTGTTCTTTAAATAAACGTCTAATCTAATCTATCTATCTAACCGACTCAATTTTGACCCACTTTAAGCGGACAGATTTAATTCAAACTCTGTTCACTTATCAAGGATCCGTGACGATACAATAATTTCACGAGTTTATCTTACTAATTATGATTGCATGTATAAGAGTAAGTGAGACATTATATCTGTTTCTAACATTAGTGCATTGTTTAGTTTTATTGACTGCTAGCTTTCCGCCCGCGGTTTCACCCGCGTGGAATTCGGTTATATCGCTTTCATCCCCTATTTCAATCCCTTCTACCCTTTTTTCGCGATAAAGAGTATCCTATGTCTTTTCCCAAGGTCAGTTCTATCTTCATACCAAATTTCATCAAAATCAGTACAATCGTTTAGGCGTGAAAGCGTAACAGACAGACAGACAGAGTTACTTTCGCATTTATAATATTAGTGGGGGATTTTAATTACTTTATATAAAACGCGCTGTTCGCCCCGGCTTCGCCTGTGGTACATATTAGTATATGTGGTGTAGACAAACGAATAACAATTACAAATAAAAAAAAATAAATTAAAAGTTTTTTAACTAAATCGTAACAAATATACAAAAAACAATATTTCCTGTTTATGATATTAATATAGATAGTGAGGTTATCACATAAAGTCGGCCTTGTCTGTCCACCAAAAATATGTTATACACAATTTAATTTTTAGTTTTATAGCATTGAAATGCTTTATAAATGAGAAATTCCATCGATACAATATTGTAATCATTGAAATAATGTTTCGTATTGGTTGTGATGGTTCTTAATCATCTCAATAGATGGCGTGGGTTGCCCCTTAGGCACATGGAACCGAAAGAGTAGAAGAGATTCGATTACTGTGGCAGGATCACGGGTGGCCGAGAGGCTAGGCGTTTCTACGGTTAGGCAAGAAACGCAGGTTCGAATCCTGCCTCGTGGTAAAAATTTTTCTATTCTTTCAAAATTTCTCATGTTATACACAGTTAAAATATATTGAAATATATAAGGAATTTATGGATATGGTTGTTTGCTTCTCTTACACGTGCACGTGCAAACAGCTTATCGTATCTGTATGTAATTTTGTACAGAGATAGATTATAAGACTTAGCACATAGGTTTTCACCTGTGTACCACGCGAGGGACGCCGCGGGTCATAGCTAGCACATGATATATATAAATGATATGATATATATATATGTATATATAATGATATGATATATATATATGTATATATATATATATATATATATATATATATATATATATATATATATATATATATATATATATATATATATATATATATATATATATATATATATATATATATATATATATATATATATATATATATATATATATATATATATATATATATATATATATATATATATCAATAATTCGCAGTTACGTATTATGCCATTAGTGTTTGTCTGTCATCAGGCTGTATGTATCTCATGAACCGTGGTAGTCAAACAGTTGAAATTTTCAAAGATAGTGTATATATATTACCGCTTTATAATTGTTATCAACAAACCAGAATCGAGGCTAAGCAACGGTTAGTACGGTCGTTAATCGGATGGGTGACCAATTTGACTTGCAAATGCTCTTCAGCCAATTTCTACGGATCCGTTAATGTCACGATAGCGAGTCCCACTCGACCGGTTTCTTTATTTTGACCGAAAAATCTTCCAGAGGGCGCATACCACGAAATCCAGCTGGAGAAAGAGATGTTCTTCACGATACTGAAAGCGCACAAGAACATAGATCCGAAGAAAAGAATAGAGGACAGGATACGGAAGAAGTTGACCAAGCACACGATGGCAACCGTGTCCTGGTTTACCAAGAGGCGACGCATGATGTCCAAGGTGGCTTGGCAGCCGGCGGTGGAGCGATTCGAAGCTGGTGTTCAGTTAAATAAATAAATAAAACTTTTGTTTGCCAGAAAAAACATGATGTACATTATCTTATATCTTTAAACGAGCAATTCTTGTATACCTAGTCTTGCCATAAATATTGTAATAAAGAAAAAAGAAAATTG